>NW_017618708.1:4128910-4241410 GCF_001879475.1 Ipomoea nil
TAAAGTGCATATTTGAGCATATCATGTTTAAAAATGCATAAATGGCCAAAGTGAGACTAAGTATTATTTTCAAAGACTCATATCTATTTTAAAAAGTCATTATCTTGTGACATTGAGAAATTGTTGAGAAGTTATGTGCATAAGTTGCATAGTTAAAGAAGTTGCATGATATATATATATATATATATATATATATATATATATATATATATATATATATATATATATATATATATATATATGTTAGCTATTGTGACGCAAATAATATTTTGGAGGCCCGTTAGGATTCTATCCTTTCGGAAGAAAAGAGATAAGATCAGATAGAACCGACAAACAGTGAAAGAAAGAAAGTAAAGCAAGAAACAGACATTGCGATTCGATATCATGTAATGCGCCGTATTCCCACGTTATGAGGTTGGAAACTGCCCGCCAGGCTTGGAATCCTGGTCAGGGGGTGTGCACACTGATAGTTTGATAACTGATTCCACAGAGTTTGAGAAAAGAACCAAGAGAGTGGTTCTACTGGCGAGATGAGTATTAGGCCGGCTAGATGCCGAGCCCAGATAGGTCTATCCACCTTATGGTGAAGTCCTACCTCGCCCATGATTAAAAAAAGAAATCGAGTGAAGAGACTCAAGAGAATGCAATCGATTCAGGAGACTCAAGAGAAAGCAATCGAGTCAAGAGACTCAAGAGAAAGCAAGCGAGTCAAGAGACTCAAGAGAAAGAAAGCAAGTCATTGTGACTCTAAGAAACCTCCACAAGAAAAAGTATTCTTTTGCAAAAGAGTGTATATGTATATCTATCTATACTTATACTAAAAGCATCATGTTCATTTTTATAGCATGATCAAGTATGATTGCATGAGATTGCATAATGAGTATGATTGCACTAGATTGCATCATAAGTATGATTGCACGAGATTGCATATTGAGTATATGATTGCACTAGATTGCATTATGAGTATATGATTGATTGTATATTGAGTATATGATTGCACGAGATTGCGTAATGAGTATATGATTGCACTAGATTGCATGCCGAGTATATTATTGCACTAGATTGCATCATGAGTATGATTGCACTAGATTGCATCATAAGTATGATTGCACAAGATTGCATATTGAGTATATGATTGCACAAGTTTGCATGATGAGTATATGATAGCATGAGTTTGATTTGAGATTCTATGATAGCACATGATTGCTTATTGAGTTATGTGATAGCATGAGATTACTACTTAGATGTTAGATAGACTTGAGATTATAGATGAGATAAGTATGTGAAAGTATGAGCTTGATGATAAGCTAGATAATTGTGAAAACATGCCTATTTGATAATTAGGTTGCAGACATTTAAAAATCCTGTTGATCATGATTAACTGTTGTTGAGTGATTGGGAATGATTGGTCTAAGAATGTGAAACAAATGTTTTCTAAAAGTATATATTGTAGTACTTTACAGGGTTGAGTGGAGTTATACTTAGCTTAGTGCTAACGGGTTTGTTTTCTACTTGTTGTTTGTTAACCCCTTTCAAGTGGGCCCAGTTCGTGAGAGAGAGTACGAGTTAGACTAGACTAGCTTTAGTTAGCTGTTGTAGTCTAAACTCATGATGTTGAATTTACTTTTTGAGACTTGTAGTTGACTACTCGTTGTTTTGATGGTGCTGGACACCGGGGTTTATCCCCTAGTTTGATTGATGATTAGTAAGACTTTTAATGATTTAATTTGTTTATCCTTAGCCTGTGCAATCACCGTGAAGGGTGATTGTGGCGGTGACACCTCTACTAAGTTGTTTAGTAATTTTATTCCGCTGCCTTAGTTTATCTTTAAAGGTTTAGTCTGTTAAATAAGTTTAAGAAAAGTGGGGTGTTACACACACGCTGGCCAAGGCCCTGCTTTAACGGCGAAAAAAAAGAAGAAGGAAGAAGATACTAAATAATAACTTTATTTCGAATATGAGAAAATAATTGTCTAAAACATTATTTCAAATATAGCTAAGAGAAGAACTATTCGTTGTCTGTAATATCCTTAACCAAAATCTGCTCAAGAGAAACAGCTGGGACGTTACTGGTGTCAATGCCAAGAAAATCGTCGATAGGAGAACATTCGCGGATGGCATCTTTCTCGACAGTAACACGATTGGTTGCATCATTCTTGGCATCGGGAGCAGGATTTTCTTCTATCACAGGCAAGCCCAGGACCACTGGATCGAAATCTGGAACCTTTTCGCGTAACACCGGGAATATTTGTTGTTGCTTTGTGTACATTCCAACCTCAAAAGCCATTTGAGCCTCGGCTTCAACCACTTCTCGGTCAGCTTTAGTCTTGAAAAATTCATAGATAGCTTCAGGGTTGCTCATATAGTTCATCACGTACTCCATATACTTGGTGGAACGCTTGTAGACCTCTTCCGCCTCGCCAAGGGCAGTAGCATGGGCAGCCCGAGTCTTCTCGTGATCCTCCTACTGCTTCTTTAACTCTTCATGCTCTTTCCTCAAAGCAACTGTAAGTGTTTCATGTTCCTTCCTCAACACCCTAAGCTCGCCCTCCATAATGCTTAGAAATCCCTCCCTGGCCGACAACAGGTCCTTGAGGAGTTTATTATCCGCAAGGAGGCCTTTAGTATGCTCTAGGAGTGCGTCCGTCACCCGCCGACACTGGGCGTGAATGACTTGTCCCTCCAGCATAGCCTGTAATAACGGATAGAGTGAGACATGATGAGACAAGGAAGAAAGCAACCTTAAATGTGAGAAAACTAACCTCAAAAATATGTCGAAGATACAGATCTTGCAGTAAATTCACATCCATGGCAGCAAGGTAATCTACATCCATAAGAGGAGCAATGAGAGAGGCATACTCAACCACATCAAGACTACCATTTATTATAGACGCTCCTGGAGGCACGTCCGCTCCTAGCCGGATCAAATTGGTCCGGACACGTGAACTCTGGTCCACAGAAGTTTCTCCCATCTCAGGGGGCTGGGAAAAATGGGCGGAGGCCTTAGGTGGAGTATGGGTTAGAGTTGGTAGGGGCGGCATCACATCTCAGCAGCCATAGCCTGATTCTTTTTTCCTTTCCCACGAGAATTGTTAGTCTTACTTTTCTCTGATTTACTCTTCTTAGATGGAGGATTTTGTGACCGCGACAAGTATCGATCGGCTCTTGAAGACATAGCACCTACAACAAAGGGATGCAAGTTAGAGTTAGTGATTAACAAATATATCTAGAAGGCGATAGAAGGATACCCGTCGGTGTGAGGGCAACCGGTTGAGTCCTCACAAAACCCAAACTTGCAAGCTTCCAATCAGTGGTATAATTAGCGACCTTTAAGGGGCCACCCCTCGTCAGCTCAATTACACCATTGCAAACAGAAGAACTCCTATCCATGGGAGGATGACACCGTACTTGAGATCCCCACTTAACATTAAAAGGGGACAAAGAGCCAATAATAGAAACAAAAATAAACTTTGGTTTCCAGTCCATATTGAAAGAAGAGCGATCATCCAAGAGTTTCTGACGTGGTCTACTAGAGACGATAACAAACCCCTTACCCTCTCCAGATGCCCTACCATACTAAAAGAAAGCCAGCAATGGCCTGATGGCCATTAGGGACAAGTTGGCCAGGGGCTATCTCATAATAGTTCAAAGATTCTACTAGGAAACTGTGAAGATGAAACCGAAATCCAACTTGTAATGATAAAAGATGGACCCCAAAATACATATCTCGGGGAGGATTGGTGACACTAGCGTCGGGCTCAGGAGGGATAGTCAGAACATTAGGACCAATGAGACCTCGGATGTCCTCTCAGTCTTGTGATTCCAATTGAGGTCGTATGGACAGAACAAGAGAATTATCAAGAGGGGAGTGCGAGGCCCTGCACCTTTTCTTTTTTGGACGAGTCATAGGTGTTGGTGAATTAGATGGGTCAACAATATAAGGAAGGGGGGGGGGGGGGATTATCATACAAGGGAGAATTGTAGTCATAAGGAAGATACTCCTCATCATCAGAAGGGAATTTGTCGTCATCAATCGAGTATACGATATCCATCAGATAGGAAAAAATTAACCCGGTCCACAAATAGGCCCGCAATACTCAAATACAGGGCTGCCCTATCAAAAAGAAAAAAATTATTATTATTAAAAAAACGGCTGAGGCCGCCTCACCCAAAATCGGCCTCGGCCGCCTCGGCTAGAAATCGGTCGCGGTCCGCCTCGGCCAGCATCGACCGAGGCTGCCTTAGCCAACGTTAGCTGAGGCACACGCCTTGGCCAACGTTGGCTGAGGCACGGCCTCGGCCAACATGGGCGAAGGCTACCTCGGCCGCCAAGGACCCCGTCCATACGCCGCCTTGGAAATTTAAAAAATAATAATAATAAAAAATAAAAAATAAATAAATATAACAAAAATAAATAGATTAAAAAAAACTTACAGAGTGGTGACGAAAAGCTAGTAGAGGGGTGTTCAAATTGCTCTGTAGGTTGAAGTTTATATTGGATGTAGGCATGGAATAATAAAGTAAAGTGAATATTCAGAAATATAAAGAAAGCAGGGAATTATTTGGAAAATAAAATCATATATTCTAGATTGTTTAGAATCATGTACAAGGTTAATGTGATTTAGCTTTACTCCCAAGCCAGCTCATACACATTTACAAACTCGGGAGCAGGGGGCTGGTGACAGAGTAATGGGCCAGGCACCCGACCCGAACCGCCAACAAATACCTGACCCGATTACAACTAAGAGAACAATGTTCAGAAGTCCGACGGGCAGGATCATTACTACGGATCATTTACTGCACCCACTAAAGAGAAAAATAAAGGCTCAGGCTCTTCATTATGATATGACCGTTAGGGGACGTAGTGTAGGTAAATTTCTCCTAGCTTAGTAAGACGCTCTGATTTCTGTACTGAAAACTATAGCAATACAACTTAACTTTACTCACACGTAATAATAATATTATCCGATAACATATTTACCGTCACCACGTTTTTCAAGAAATTTAGCAAATGGACCTGGGCATTGTCTACTTTCAGTATACCTTCCATAATATTCACCACCCATACCAATTCTTATAATTTTCACCTTTTTGTCTAATTGTCTTTCAACCTCATCCACAAATACCTCAAAGGCATTTATTGATTGAGATTTTTC
The DNA here is from genome assembly GCF_001879475.1 of Ipomoea nil. NCBI lineage: Eukaryota > Viridiplantae > Streptophyta > Magnoliopsida > Solanales > Convolvulaceae > Ipomoea > Ipomoea nil. Next base: position 4,134,067 of record NW_017618708.1, read on the forward strand.
ATGCAACAAATAGACATAACCATAACGTGAAAAATCATCAATAAATGTGATGAAATATTTTTTTTCCGAAAGTTGGGACATCAAAAGGTTCACATATATCAGTGTGTATAATTTCAAGGAGCTGTGTGCTTCTTGTGGCTGCATTCTTATTTATATGATTTGAATGTTTTCCTTTAATACAATCCACACAAATAACGAGATCAGTAAAATCTAATTAAGGAATGATTTCATTCTTTACAAGTCTTTGAATCCTTTCTTTGGATATGTGACCCAAACGTTTATGCCCAAGTAAGCTGATATTTCATCCACTAAACTTCGTTTAGTTCCAATACTATGATGCAGGGTTAAAAGAGTTTCAGCAAAAAGATTGTCAAGCTTCAGTTTGTACAAACCATCAGAAAGAATACCATAACCAATAAAATGATTTTGTTTGAATAAATTGAAACAACCATTTCCAAACTTAAATAAAAAAACCATAAGTGTCCAGTTTTGACAAAGAAATTAAATTCTTAGAAATTGAAGGAACATAAAGAGTTTCAAACAAATCCAAATGATTTCCAGTATCTAAAATTAAACGATAAGTTCCAATGACTTCTACTGCAGCTTTGACTCGGTTCCCCATGAACACAAATTTTTCATTTGGCTTTATGGTTTAGGTCATAGGGAATCCCTACATAGTATTCGAAACATGAGTAGTGGAACCAGAATCAATCCACTAAGTATTATAAGGAACTTCAGTTGAATTTGATTTGAAACATACTGATATATAATGTATACCTTTCTTTTCGAACCATGCCTTACGCTTAAGGCAATCTCTCTGAAAACATCCAGATTTCTTGCAGAAATGACACTTGTCATTCTTGTGTTCCTTTTTTGTGGATTTAAGAAGAGGACTCATTAGTCTTCATTGGTCCTTTCTTACATTCTGATTATTCTTTCCAAACTTCTTACCAACCCTTGACTGACTCATGAGATTAATTGAGTGAATTCCTTGTCTCTTAAGCCTTGTTTTCTCTCGAGTTACCATTTTATGCAATTCAAACACATTCCACTTATCTTTAATAGAACTAGTAGTTGCACCCGTGCGATGCACGGCTATATATATAGTACATAGAATATTAAGTATAATATAATAAGATGAAAAAATATACATTTTAAAAACTTAATAAATTTGAAATGATCAATTTAGAAATTTTATTACACATTGTTGAAGACTTCTTTGTTGCACCCGTGCGATGCACGACTATATATATAGTACATAGAATATTCAGTGTAATATAATAAGGTGAAAAAACATAAATTTTAAAAACTTAATAAATTTGAAATGATCAATTTTGAAATTTTATTACACATTGTTGAAGACTTCTTTGTACACAACATTTTTAGTCGTACTTAGACATGGTACATTTTCGCCACAAATCCAAATTTTTAAACCCCTTGGGTTACTAACTCTTGAAACAGCTACGTACATTTGGCCATGGTTAAATATAGGTCTTTTCAACAACAATCCGACTTTTGAAAGTGTTAGTCCTTGGCTTTTGTTAATTGTCATGGCATAGGACAGCATCAAAGAAAATTGCTTTCGTTGGAATTTGAAAGGCAATCTTGGATCTGACGGTGTAAGTGACATTCTAGGAATTAATACTCTTGTTCCTGCATTTGTACCGCACATGATTCGGGCTTCCAACAAGTGATCAGCTAACCTAGTAACAATCAACCTTGTACAGTTGCATAATCCAAGTGTGTGATCAATATTTCTCAAGAGCATAACAGGTGACCCAACTTTCAATGTCAAAGCATGATTGGGTACTCCAGAACATCTCAGCCCATTCAAGAATTCCGGAGTGTGCAAATGCGCTAACATATCTACATTTGAATCTGACTTACAAACAGAATCACAACTCAAGTAAGTCCTACCCTCAGCCGGATTATGATCATTCATGTATTGGTTAATGCTATCTACCACATCCAATGTTGGAGCCAAAATAGCACTATCATTAAGATATGACAGATCCCCAATACCACGTCTAAAAAGAGGGAAGGTGCTATCAACAATTGTAGCAATAGGATCATCCTCGCACTTTAGCAATAAGTGATCTGGAATTGTAATATCTGCTTCACCATCACTTGACTTACCAACAATTCCGTCACCAATATTAGCTATCCAGTTTGCAAACTCCTCAATCTCTTTAGCCTCAATTTGTGATTGTACACTTCTTAGACGTAGATTCTTAGTTAGCTTAAATACTTTACAGTACTTCCAAAGATATGAGGAATTTATGCTCGCCCAAACAATATCCTGTCTTGTACCGTTTGGAATTACTGATAGAATTTGCCTGAAATTTTTTGGCTAACCTGTTGAATTTTCTTAAGATCATAACAGGTACTCACAATGACAGAAGCATTTCTGAAATCACTAATGCTTGTTGAGTGTGAGTGAAGAGTGCCAGTATTGAGACTTTTCATGGGAGTATTTTCAGATTTTAACCTTCAAAAAAATTTTCAAGTTTAAACTGTATGAGTGCATTTTTTATCTGACTAATTCATTCTATGTTTATTAAATTAGCTTTACTTACTTGGACTTGAACTCTAGGAATTCAACAAATGACTCATTGAACCAAAGCTTTGTAGCGTCGTATGAGCTGGTGATCCTCACCTCACCTGAAAAAAAAAAAAAAAAAACTGGTGGTCCCAAAAGTGGTAAGGTGAAAGTCTAGAGGGGAGGGGGGTGAATAGACTTTCAAACTTTTTTCGCACAGCACAACAATTGCTAAGCCAGAGATAAACCAAAACTCTTAACTAGATTGTTAGAGTATGGTGCACAACGGAAATAAATAAACATAAAGTGTGTGTGAGATTGTGTGAGCAGTATATCTCCTGTAGAGCAATTATGTAAAGAGCAGTAAGTAAAGAAAGCAGTAAAGAACACAAGACAATTATAGTGGTTCGTGAGGTGGTGTAATCCTCCTACTCCACTTGCTCTTCTCTCCAAGAGCAATTCACTATATCTACCACTTCTTGGTTCCAAGATACACTGAATTTCTGTGATCTAGTGCTTTGATCACAAAGCTCGCACTAATCACGCCCAGTGACACCACTCTGCTGCTTCGGGTTTCACGTCGCCGCGCTAGTATCCCAGGATTTCACGACTCCGCGTTACTTTCCCCCCATCTTCCACACTCTGGTAGAAACGTATCCCGTGATCTAGTGCTTTGATCACAAAGCCCGCACTAATCACGCCCAGTGCCTCCGACACTGCTGCTTCAGATCTCACAGCTCCGTATGACAATCCAGGATTTCACAGCTCCGTATGACAATCCAGGATTTCACAGCTCCGTGCTACTTTCCTCCCTTCTCTTGTTTTGCTCCAAAACAAGTGTTGTCTTGCTTCCAACTTCTGAGACTCTGTAGAAGATCTTCAATGATGCGCAGGTCTCTTTGATGAAGATAAACACTCTGGAATGATTTCTCTTGATAGCTCTAAGTGTTTTCTCTCTTTGAATATATCAAGTAAAGCACTTGATATTTATGCTCTGTTTTGCTCTGTATAAGAACTCTCAGAATATTTTTCTCTTGAAGCTCTCTGAGTTTTTTTTTTCTTTTCTCATTTCTCACTTGAAGATTTTTGGTATGCTCTGTACCAAATGAAATTTTTGCTCTATGCTCTTTTAGCTCTTTGTTAGTGTTCTCTTCTCTATGCTCTTCACGAGTTCTTTTTCTTCAAGTCTTCATATCTTCATCATTTTATAGCTGGTAATGAGAATCTGTCCGTTGGAAATAGACGATCTCATTTTTGAAATTTTGTATCTTTTTGTCAGAGATATTATCTTCTGCAAAGATGTCAGAAAGGATAAGCTAGCCGTTTGAGAGCTTGAACTTCATGCGAATGGTTTCTCAAACTTCATCTGATATTCCTCTGGTTTTACGTTGAGTGGAAATATCTGGGTGTAGAACGGCTTCTCTGACTAGCTCTGAAGTGGTCCTTGTATCTTTGGGATTTAAAAAATATTCTTCAATTTAATCCCATACTAGTTAAACTATTATTTTTCCTTGTGAGAATATTTTTACTGTAAGTTCATCTTCATCTTCTTCATTCTCACGTCTGGGTGTTCCCAGACTTCAAACTGGCTTTGAACTTCCTCCCAATTTGAATTTCTCCTTTGTAATTGACACTCAATTTCAATTGACTTGTAATTGGCACCCAATTTGAATTTCTCCATTGTAATTGGCTCCCAAACTCCTGGTGCTTTCAATTGCTTCCCAATTTGAATTATTGACTTTGACTTCGAAATTGTCTGGTGCTTCCCAATTTGAATTATTGACTTTGACTTCGAAATTGGCTCTGAATTATTGACTTTGACTTCGAAATTGGCTCTGAATTATTGACTTTAACTTCGAAATTGGCTCCCAGACTTCTCCTGGTATTGAATTTTGTCTCAATTCAGTTTGATCTCCATGTCTTCTTCGAATCGGGGTCCCCAATTTGAATTTACAATTTTTCTTTCCATAGATGCTTGATCTCCAAGTCAATTTTATGCATTCTTCCAATCTTAATTTTCTTTCACGAAAATTCTTCTGGGATATTTCTTTGAGTAGCATTGACGTGAATATTGTATCATTTATCTTCTTCAATTTGTCATTTTCTCCAGACAAATTCTTGATTTTAGGCTTTATATCTTCTTCTTCTATTTTCATGCATCTTCCTCTGTTTTTCTCTTTTCCAATTTAAATAATTTCCCGATCATGGTCTAAGACTCTACTAGACCTATAAAAATAAAATTGGGAGATCTACAAATGCATATTTGGCATATCAAAATCATTACACTTTATTCCTAACAAAAACAGCCATAGATATAGTAAATTACTGAAATCAGTAATAGACATTAGCCTAAACAGTAAAGAGAAACTCCCCACTAACCACCTTAGCCCGACAGTACTGAATTACTACAATGAGTGGTTCCTTGGAATCACTATTGTAGTAAAGTAGTAGAGAAGATACATATTCATTTCACAGTGTGCAGGTCATGGTGTTATCACTGTGATACAATCAATACATTAAAAACTAAATACACTAATTGAGGTAATTGAACCAAAGTAAATTCATTTAAAACTTACGCATTGTCAGCAATTTGAAAGTCAATAAGTCTTGTTGGCTTTCCAGCTATAATCTTATCCACAGGATTATAGATCTCAACAACACGACCAATAACATCTGCAAAGTTAGAAATAAATAGAGTGAAATGTTAGCAGTTCAGTTTAGTGAGAATTAAAACTCTGAGAAAATTTAGAGATAGTACCAATGAGTTCCTTGTTATTAACTTCGGTAGGATCTTTTAAAGAGAGGAAACTCTTTAACCGAAACATTTTCAAAGGAAAGCCTATATAATTTATCTCCTTCACTTGTGTTTTATAGTTGAATTTGATCATATACTGGTGTTGTGTAATCTTGTACAGGTAGTAATTTGTGGCAGCCATAAAATTCTAAATTTCAAACAATTTCCCCTCTTTTAGTATTTCTCTATATTTGACCACTTCTTTTTTTTTTTTTGGATTGTGGCATGGATGTAATCTCCCTGCCAATAACAAAAACAGAAATGAGTAGGTGTTAAAATAATATTATTTTCGTAGATAGCAGTAATATTTTGCATAAAAAAAAAAAGAGTACATCTTCATCGTGCAACAACTTCCATACTCTTGCTTGTATGTCTATCTCCCTTTACCTCAGGAACTTCGTATACCCAGATAGCTCTAACCCTGATTGCCCTTAGTTGGTGTTCAGATTTGATATTTTAATAGGAACAAACATTGAAGGCATGTTGGGGGAGCAAAGAGATTTGAAATGCAAAGGGTAGTAATCTAATTTTGGGAAGGAAGCTTTGGAGCCGGAAGTTGGCCTTTTATAGAGTTAGAGGATTTAAACCTTTAGGAATAGCAGCCACTGTATGGGAAATCTAAGATTTAATTAAATGTTTTAAATGCAGATTTGATATCATGTATTATCTGTTTAATTTGTTTTTTTTAAAACAATTATCTCTTTACTTAGGCTTTTGTTATCTGATGATGATGTAGTTTAGAATACGAAGAGTTCTGCATTAAATCAGTGACTGTACCCTGGGTATATATGATGTAGTTTAGAATACAAAGAGTTTTGGCTTTAAAAACGGCTAAGCCGAATCCCAATGGGGAATTTAAATCTACACGGCATTAAATAACATGCAATTATCTGATAGTGTCAAAACGGCGTAGTATACAATGGGCAGGAAATTTTTTTGGCAAAAACTTCTTGCTTTATTATAGATTTAGATTTAGATTGTAATCCACTTGGAATGTCTCATACTCGAGAGGCAAAGAGTTTAAAATAAATTGTATAACGAAAGTATCACTCACGTCTATTTCTATGGACCTTAATTTTGCTACTAAGCTCAACATCTCAGTGACATGATCATGCATGGTACACGAACCATCAAATTTCATTGTGGTTAGTTTGCTCATAAGAGTACCTGATTGGGCCTTATCAGCACATTCAAAATGTGAATTTTTCTCCACATGTTTCAACATATCCTTAGAACTATCAAATTTGGGAATTGTGGATTTTATGTTGTTTTCAAGTGTCATTCGCATAAGCATTAAGCTGAGTTTATTCGATCTTTCTCATGCTTGATGGAAAGCTACATCATCAGCATTGCTAGTATCACCAATAGTAGTGGGCTTGTCAGTTAAGAGTACTAGATCAAGATCTAGAACACCGAGGTGAAACTGCATTTGTTATTCCACTCAGCAAAATTCAGCCCATTATACTTAACAGCTTGCGAATAAACTAAAACACAACTAGATGCTGCAATACATATAAAATACTCAATCATTAATCTATTTCAATACATAAACAGATTTAATCAACATAATCATAAACAATCAAATACATTGAAGGTCTCCTTTGGGTGATCCAACAACATATAACTTTAAACATAATACGATCCTAAAAAATTTTCATATAATTATCATTATATTACGACTAGGCTTGTTTGCTATCTTTGGATATGCTAAACAACCCAATCAAATATAAATAATTAACCACTATCATGTTTATAATTATGAAATAATTGATCACCTTTGGCGACTCTTAAATATTTCAAAATTATTAAACTTCAATTTACCCAATACAATAGAAAATAAAATCACGCCATCTCATTTTAAGACATAATCATGGGTAATTGAATTTTATTTAAATTTGATATATATATATAACACTTTATAATTTGGTCACTTTGGTGACTAACAAATTAATCATAACTAGATACCAATTCAAGTAGATATACTATAATAAATAATATCATAAAATCAATGCCTAATAATAGCTTGAAAGAAATACGTAATTCAAATCTAACATAACAACAATTCTAATAGAATAATAATTATAATATGATAACATCAATACATAATGAATATATAATATTCGTATTGATCCACGAACTGAATTCACAACAAATTACGAATTGTAAAAACATATGCAGTACATACATAAACAGTAATTATGAAACATATACAGTATGACAATAATATTTATATTGTAATCCATCACATCCATATATACAATGCATACATACGTAAATATATAAACAGTAGAACTCTTAATTAGCATATATAAAACATACGAAATACACACACACACACACATACACACACACACACACACACACACATACACACGCACACACACATATATATATATATATATAACAGTACTAGTGGATAGATATTCATACAAAAGCATTTGCAAATATGGATGTTCATTTCAATTCGTACTGCATCATCAACTAGGAAACTCAGTATGTAGCAACGAATTTAATTATTGATACTGCATATTAAATAATCTTCACTTAATCATATTGTTGCAGCAATAAAAGCCAAAAGAAAACATATGTATGCCTTGCATAAGTTATACGCAGAAATGCAGAATCAACCGTACATACAAACAACCTTATATAGCAATACCAAATAATTCTTTTTCATCATAATATATGAAAAAACATATGTTCTACAACCTGGCTCTGAAACCACATGTAAAAAAAAAAAAAAATTATATATATGCAAGACCTTCAGAACACATGATTTTCACATACAGTACTTAAATTGGTGTTTTGTGAACATACCTGGTTCCATGGCTTTCCCGTAGTTGCTTTAATTAGAAACTTGGTTTCTTCCTCCAGACCTTCAGCATTCCTTTAGTCTAAGAACTTGGAGAGAGTTTAGTTTTTCGGAAGATTGGGGAGAGGACCAGAGAATGGGAATGGTTAATCATAATTTCACAGTTACATCAACGTGAAAAGTTATTATCTGATGAGCAATTGAAACTGCTATCTTATCTTTAACTGACCAATTAATGAAATTAGATCATTATTAAATGAATGCCTAGCTTTGTTGTTGGGATGCTTGGTCATTATCAAAGTAATCCTGGTATGGATCACTAGAAGGCTGCAAAGAAGGTGTTAAGATACTTACAAGGCACAAAGGAACACATGCTTACTTATAGGCGGTCTTATCACCTTGAGGTGATAGGATACACAGATTCAGATTTTGTCGGGTGCTTGGACACAAGGAAGTCCACATTCGGATATCTATTCCTTTTAGCCGATGGGGCTATCTCTTGGAAAGTGTGAAACAGACTGTCATTGCTGCGTCCACTATGGAAGCTGAGTTTGTGGCATGTTTTATGGCTACAAATCATGGATTGTGGCTGCGGAATTTTATTTCGGGACTTGGAATTGTCGATAGTATTTTCAAGCCGCTGAAAATTTATTGTGATAATGTCGCAACAGTCTTCTTTTCTAAAAACAACAAGTATACAAGTGGTGCTAAACATATTGATTTTAAGTATCTTGCCATTAAAGAAGATGTTCAGGAACGAAGAGTATCAATTGAACACGTTAGCACTAGATTAATGATTGCAAGCCCATTAACTAAAGCATTACCACCAAAGGCATTTCGTGAGCATGTTGAAAGAATGGGCGTTATTGGTAACTATTAACATTATGTTAAGGTTTGTGTTTTGATATATTTGATACTTAGAGCTCAATATAGTTTCGTTTCTGTATTCAGTATCCTATTTAATTTTGAAGTATATACATGAATGTTTTATGTAAATATAAACAAGATTTGTCTTTGACAAAGACATCGATGTGGACCATCATGGAAAATATCGTTTTGAATCATATTGAGTTTGAAATGAATATTGTGATACATGGAAGGGACTGCGTTAAATTAGTTACATATTACCGCCATGACTCTTATTAGTTTTTAACTTAATGATGACTTATATTCTGACCAATATAAAGAAGGAATTAGCTTATACTATGCATATTATGTTTCACGTTCATTATTAAATTTATGACTTATGAGCCAAGTGAGAGAATGTTAGAATAATAATAATTATTATTATTACTATTCTATGGCTCATTAATTATTAATTTTATGTTCCCAAATTATGATAGACATTCATTTAAATTTAATAATGATATAATTTCATTAATTGGTTAGTTAAAGATAAGATAACAGTTTCAACTGCTCATCGGATAATAACTTCTCACGTTGATGGAACCGTGAAATTATGGTTAACCATTCTGATTCTCTGGTCCTCTCCCCAATCTTCTGAAAAATTAAACTCTCTCCATCTAAGTTCTTAGAATAAAGGAATGTTGAAGGTTTGAAGGGAGAAACCAAGTTTCTAATTAAAGCAACTACGGGAAAGCCATTGAACCAGGTATGTTCACAGAACACCAATTTAAGTACTGTATGTGAAAATCATGCGTTTTGAAGGTCTTGCATATATATAGTTTTTTTTTTTTTTTTTACATTAACCTGATGTGGCTCCATATGTAAGTAGTGTTGAAAAAAATAGCATAAAATGACACGAAAAGTAGCTATTTTGTGGTACAAATATTAGTGGGGTCCACTTCCAATTTGAGTCGGATCAAAGTGGATTCAGGTTCTTTGTAGTGAGATGGAGAGATTGATATATTGTACGATCAAAACGGATAATGTGTAAATGAGAAATTGATTCTCAAAGTACACTTATTTGAGTTAGAAAATGAAGGTGGAAAGGCTTTAAAGTAGCACGTTTGGGAAGTGGGTTTGCACCACTATATATTCAAGAGCCTTTTTAAGGAATATTAAATTGTATAACATAGAGGCTCTCTCTTGCGCGCAGGGTGCAAATCAAATCCCAAAATGAGCATGTCTGAAGCGTAAACTAAGAGTGGGCTGCTACCAGACTACCACTCACTGTTCTTGAGTTTACTGTTTGAGTGCTCGGAGTACTGTTCTTGGGTTTACTATTTGAGTGCTCAAACCTCCTGTTGTGTTCATCCTGTTACGGGTGACCACGGTTCCAGTTCCGGTTCGGAACTGCCGGTTCCTGTTTCGTGGATGGTGAAACCGGAACCGGAACCTTATAGTAAGGTTCCGGTTCAGAACCGGCGGTTCTAACCGGAATTATTAAAAGAAAAATTAAAAAAAAAAAACACTATAATATTTGTTTTTTTTCGGTTTGGAACCGGAATCGCCGGTTCCGATTCCGGTTCCAAGATTTTACAAACCTTAACCGGAACCAGAACCGTACGGACGGTTCCGGTTTGGTTCCGATTTGCACAGTCTCGGTTACGGTTCGAACCGGAACCATGGTCATCTCTACATCCTGTGTTCTAATTCATTGGGTTTAACGGTTTGAGTGTTCAAACATTAAACTGTAGTACGTTTTATCCTGAGAAACCTAGGCTACAATGCTCCTAGCACCTTTGGGAGGTAACAGATAAGGCTCCTAACACCTTTGGGAGGTAACAAATAAGGTTTTTATCACACGACTCGTACTAACAACCTTAGCCCTTTCGTGCTTGTACTTGTTATTTTTTTCAAAAATAATCTTTTTGTACGATTATTTCGTAACAAGTACACCTAAAAAAAATAAAAATTACGTAGAGTATGATTTTTTTTTTTTGAAGACGAGAACGATATATTATTAATTAAGATCCAAGCTCAAAACGTGAGCAATGGAGGGGAAAGGGACAAAAGAATAGTCCATATAGTCAGACATCGAAAAGGCTCCCCTAGCTAAACAATGGCAACCTTGTTCGCAAACCGTTTAGCGAACAAAAAAATTAAGTTAGTGAAACTAGAAGCTATGCATCTAATAATCTCAAGTATAAGATCGAAATATGAAATTGACTCGTGAGAGTTTAAGATGTCGTTGATAGCAAGTTGGCAGTCACTCTCGATCTGGAGATTATCAACATGGTGAGCTTTAATCCACTTCAAGGCCTCTCAAATCACAACTGCTTCTGCTTCTGCTGGTTTGTATACGTTGTTCTAGGGGAGGCGTCTCGCTGATGAGAGTACCTGCAGAATCATGGAAGATAAAGTCGAACCCCATCTTGCTATTATGATGATCAAGAGCTGCATCAATGTTGAGTTTAAGCATTCCCTGGGGGCCTAGACCACACAATATTCTCATCTGAAGACCTAGCAGTATTAGTAGTGACATTAATAGAAGGCCATTCAAAGAGATAATTTTTTACAAAATGGCAGATAAATTGGGCCGATAGAATGGACTGGTTCCAGATCTTTTCGTTTCTGGCATCCCAAATCTTCCAACATATAGAGATAATAACACATAAATCATGGTCAGATTTGGTTGAAAAAAGTAGCTCAAGCCATTCAAGAAGTGTAGTGCTTGAGTGGTAATCAATTCTAATAATGATATCCCAACAGCTTCTTGCTAGAGGGCATCTTACAAATAGGTGAAATGTAGATTCCTCCTCGAAGGTACACAACTGACACACATTTGGAACATGGACGTTTCTTGTTTTCAGGCGATCATGAGTCAGCAGTGAAGAGGAACACAGCTGCCAGAAAAAAGTTTTAATTTTTGGAAGTAATTTGAGATTCCAGAATTTTGTCTAGATTGGTGGTTGGGCAGAATGCATGCTTCCCATGAGTGTTTTGTAACAACTTTTAACCGTGTAAGCACCCTTGTCATCTTCAGTCCATATGATTTTGTCTACAGTTTTTGTATCGGGTAGGGGGATGCTCTTGACCGTGGTCCTATCAACATGCCCAAAGAGTAAGTTGATGAGAGGTTCATTCCATGAGGGGGCATTGGGGACAATCAGATCAGCCACCTTAATGTTACTTGTGTGAGTGGAATTTGTTGTCTGAACATAGGGGCAAAGATTACTGGGCAGCCAAGGGTCACTCCACACATTGATGGATTCTCCATCATCCACTCTCCATCTACAACATCTTTTGAGAATAGTTTTAGCCTCAAGAATACTTCTCCAAATAAAGGAGGGATTGCAGCTCATATTCGCTTCAAAGAAATTGGAGTTTGCAAAATACTTTGCTTTATATGTTCTGGCCAACAAGGAGTTAGGGTGATTGACAAGACGCCGGGCCTGTTCGCCTAACATAGCGATATTAAATTCACGTAATCTTCTAAAACCCATACCTCCATAACGTTTAGGCACACAAAGTTTTCCCAACTCCTCCATCTAATTCCTCTACTCCTTCTACCTTCGCAGCGCCACCAAAAACTGTTCATGGTTCTTTCAATTTCTAAGCCCAAGTCAATAGGAAGACACTCATAGCAAAGGTACTCCTTCTACCTTCGCAGCCCCACCAAAAACTGTTCATGGCTCATAGCAAAGGTACTCCTTCTACCTTCGTAGCCCCACCAAAAATTGTTCATGGCTCATAGCAAAGGTTATATGTGTCCAGCTTTACTGAAGCACAAAGAGTCAATACCAACTACACTAAGGCTCGAACTCACAACATCCCATATAGCAATGCAACTTGGTGCCACTAGACCACAAGGTCTTGGCGTGACTTGCTGCATGTAGTTAATTTTATGTGCATCAACACGCACCATTGTTGATTTAATACAAGTTTACGGTGAATTTGTTGAGGTGATTCTATACTCTTTCACTGTCGCCTTTAATTTCTAAGAACTAAGAAGTTATATTTCAATCGGATCGATGTTGTTCAAGTGTGAAGTATGCAGTTCAAAACTCAAACTTTTTATATTTAGTTTTATTTTGTAGTTCCTTTAATTTGTCTTCGTTGGTCTCTTCCATTGTCTGCATGATTCACCTCCTTCATATCTATTAATGGGGAAATTAAAGGAGATTTCTTCAAATATGTGAGCTTACAAATAGATAGAAAGACAAATCATCATCGAACGAGGATGCCATGTTATGTTTTACTGATTTTGACTGAAGGTTTACTACTTAAAAGGGTCAAATATATACTTTTCATGAGTTAAAGCGTTCAATTGGAACTTTGTACAGTTTGATGCCTAATTGCTCTTTTACCTACAGTTTGAAGGTCTATTTGACTCTTTTCCCTTTTTAAGATTATAAAACAAAAATGAAAAACATTTTGTTTGAACTAAATAACTAATAATTTGAGGATCACTTAAATATAACGATGAATACCAAGTCAAGTTTTGATCCATTGGACTAAACCATTTATAGGACACACAAGCAATATCGATTTGCACCTGGAATTGTATACTCAGGGTGCGTTTGGAAACCCGGAAAATGACTTCTGGAAAATATTTTTCGGGTTTCCAATGTTTGGCAAGAGGGGGAAATGAGGTCAATGGAAAATGATGCCTTAGTCAAAGGAAAATAGGTATGTTTTGGGGGAAAATGACTTTCACTTTTTTTTGGGGATGTCATTTTCCAAGGGATGCACATGCAAGCCCGTGTGCCTAATTTCTGGCGTGCTTTTGCGGGCCGGCCCACCAAGACCGCGACTTAGATTTGCCGGTCCCGAAGGGCCGGCCCACTTTTTTTTTTTTTTTTTTTTGAATTCAAAGTTCAAAAAAATAAGTAAAGTATACAAATATTAAATTTGTGAACTTACAAATCAACTTTAAAGTCTAACAAAAATTAATATTAAATCAATGTTAAAAAAAAAAAGTAAAGTCTACTAATAATATTAATTTTTCGTATTTAAAAATTAAAAAAAAATTACATTCTTTAAAATTAAAAAATTACATTTTTAAAGTGTGTGTGTGTGTGTGTTTGTGTTACACAGCAAGGCAGAACAAGTATGTGTGTGTGTGTGAAATATATAAAATATTACGCTGCCTTGCTGTGTAACATATATATGTATTTTTTTATTTTTTTATTAGGGCCTGGCCAGCGGGATGCGGGTCTTAGCGGGCTAGGCCCATTAGGCTCGGTATTTTGTCTGTCATTTATTTATTTATTTAAAGGGTAAAATATTAGGGGTCTCTAGCATAATAAATAAATTTCTTTAAAAGTTATTTAAAACATTTAATTTATTTAAAATTTATTTCGTCCAGCTATGCCACTTTGGTGTTTTTTTTTTCAAATAAATTTTATTAATCAAAGAAATTAAAGGACTTACAAAAGATGACCCAAAAGTGACCATAACACATACTTAACCCTTTAGATGGGCCTATACTAATCTAAATAACGAACGAACCCAAACCCCAATAACAGGTCAGGTCTAAAGGATGTAAGAAATAAATAAAAGAATTGACCCACGCCCAAATAATAGGCTAGGTCGAAGAATATAAAACGTAAAAATAATACTGGAGATGCCGGGATGGCGATGTAGAGCTCTCATATAGCAGCCATTCGGTTGGCTAAACACGCTCATCTTGCAGTGCACCGAACTCTGTAATACCTGCTGTGCACCAATTCCGCCGACAGCATAGCAGATTTCTCGGATAAGAATCACGTCTCGCCAAAGCTATCGTGGGTTCGAGCGTGTTGAGAAAGTAGTTATGAACAGATACTGCATTGTAACAGAGTCAGTAGTATTCAAAAAAAATTGTTAAAATAAGAGGTCCAAAATTGATTTAATCAAATAAATAAAATCGACCCAAAAAGAAGCATACCTATATTTTTCTTTAAAAAAAAAATACTTACTAGGCCTAGCTCCAACCCATTTCTAGTTGGAGCACAGCCTAACCTGGTCCAAAGGATGTCTTCTCCAACCTTGTGCTAGTAAATCATGTGAGTATTATTAATATTGGTTGTTATTATTATTGTATAACCTATGGTAGTTAATGTGTGGTACTAGAATTAGTCTGAAGTTGTGTCCTATTAGATAGGAGTGTTTAGAGGTAGTCTTCGATATACTCTTGTATAATCTGATCTATCGTAAATGTAATACAATTTGAATTCTCATCGAATTGTTAGATTCTTGACACTACTGGTGGAATGGTTCTGTCCCAGCGTCGCTACATGACTGATTTGTTAACTAGGGTTAGGATGGTGGATTGCAAACCCCTGGCTACGCCTGCAGCGGTCACTCAATCGGCAACTCCGTCTGGTGAACTATTTGATAATCCGACACAGTATCGACGTATTGTTGGGGCTCTACAGTATCTCACTATTACACGGCCCGATTTATCCTATTCCGTTAATCATCTATGTCAATTCATGCACGCTCCGACTATTGATCACTGGGCGATGGTTAAACGGGTTCTACAGTATATTAAGGGGAAGCTACACTATGGCCTGCACCTGAGTGCGTCACCCACTACTTCTATTCATGCCTATTCCGATTCCGATTGGGCTGGGTGTCCAGTTGACAGGAAAAGCACAAGTGGATATGCTGTTTTTCTCGGGTCTAATCTTATCTCCTGGTTGTCCCGGAAACAGCGGACTGTGGCCCGCTCCTCGACAGAAGCCGAGTATAAAGCCTTAGCCGATGTTGCTGCAGAAGTTACTTGGGTTGTTTCTTTGTTACGTGAGCTGGGGTTGCATACTAGTCAGCCGTCTACTTTGTGGTGTGATAACTTAGGAGCCACGTATTTGTGTGCTAATCCAGTCTTCCACGCCAGAACGAAGCATGTTGAGATCGACTATCATTTCGTACGGGACAAAGTTGCGACAGGGGACTTTAAGGTCAACTTCATATCAACCAAGGACCAGCTCACTGATATCTTCACCAAGCCTCTTCCAGGTTCAAGGTTCACTGCTTTACGAGACAAGCTTAATGTTGTTTCTCACTAACCTTCCGCTTGAGGGGGTGTGTGAGTATTATTAATATTGGTTGTTATTATTAGTGTATAACCTATGGTAGTTAATGTGTGGTACTAGAATTAGTCTGAAGTTGTGTCCTATTAGATAGGAGTGTTTAGAGGTAGTCTTCGATATACTCTTGTGTAATCTGATCTATCGTAACTGTAATACAATTTGAATTCTCATCAATCATATTGCCTAAACCTGACTTAGATACTACATGTTAAACTATATGATACGGGTTAAAACAAAAAAAGAAATTTGTTTTTATTGTTCACTGGATGGAGTTAATGTATGGTTTTGAAAATATCTAGGCACAAGGGTTAAGAAACTAGCGGAAGCTAAGCAACAATTTAGAGACAGGGGATATCAAACAACACAAACAAATAAGCAGTTTAACAAAATAGGACTTGGAAATGAGGTTACACATGATTCGATGCCATGACTAAAGATTAAGGGGAAATAAGCTTAATATTGGGTTTCAAGATTACCGATCACCAATTCGGAGTCTAACATATCACTATCGTGATCTATGCTATGCTAAATTGAATGATGAGGATTGCCCGACTGTCGTGATGCATCATTCCTCACAACAAAGCCCAAGCAATCTAATCTCTAAAATCCCTACTTTCATTAGAAGAATAGAAGGGTTGTGAGGTGGGGACTTGGAAATACCAACCTAACTTTCGTTGCGGTTGAATTTCCCACAAGATTAGTGTCAAATGTGGTGCACCACAACTTAACACAAGAATACAAAGGATCTCCCATAACATTTGGAACCCTAGATTGAGTTTTACCCCTAATATGCAATACACATCAAATAGGCATTAGAATCTTATGTAAACCTCAATCTCAAGTTCTAAATAGGATTACTCACACATCATAGCAGTAGATAAAGCACAACGATAAGAGGAAAACATCATAAAGCAACAAGATAAATCTTGAGTCCTAAACATGACATTATTCAACCGTACACGGTTGTGTGTGTATTTACATCTAGTATATTAAATAATAAGGGTCAAAAGAGTTACTAAACTACACACGAAAATGCAATTAGATCATCCAACTAAAAAAAATACAATTGGTTCATTGAACAAGTCAAAATTATGCCATTAAATCAAAATTAACTTTGAAACCCCATTCTTATGTTGTGGCACCTATTAAGAAAAATTAATTTTTAAACTTAAAAAAAAAAAAAAAAAAAAAAAAGAGGGGAAAAACAACCCTTCCCCGAGACAAAGGTGAGAGAGGGGTTGGATTTTTCTTTATATTTTATTTTATTTTTAAATTTCTATTTTGTTTAAAATTATTAAAATAATTTTAAAAAATTTATTTTTTAATGAGTTAACCACAACGTTAGCACGAACTAAGAAGTATATGTTAATTTTAGTTTAATTATATGATTTTAGCTTGCTTATAAAGTCGATTGCATTGTTGTTTATAGTTGGATAAGTCAATTACAAATTCTTGTGCAATTTAATGGTTGTTTTTATCCATTTTCTTATAAAAATATACTCGTATTCTATATTGGCAAAAATAAGGGTTAAATTAAAATTTTCTTTTTAATGCGGCTCTTCTAGTACAAACTTAATTTTTAAGTTATATGTGTAAGTTTATAATTATTTCTAATCTCAAAATTATACACGAAATTACAATTTTAATTTTCAAAAATTATTTTTATCATCAATTTATCACTTAATAAAGTGGTTGACGTCACTCCATGCATAACTTAACAGTTAAAAAATAATAATAATAAACTAGGGGACAAAAATATAATTATTTTTTTTTGTCATCTCTAATTTGTTCAACTTTCTCTCTCTACTCCTCCTTCAACGTCCTGTGCAAACTGTTAGCTCGATCGCTGCCGTAATCGCCATTAACACCGGCATTGCCCACCTATTTTGTAATTGTAATCTCCCACATCAACCGAGCTACCTCATTTTCACTGCCGATACCATCGTTGATTGCAGTCCCATTCTGCAGCTGAACAAGAAAATCGAAAAGAGTCACGCCATTGCAGGTTATTATTTTGCTTCTCTCTGGACCCATTGAGATCAGTGAATGTTTATAGCCTGCTTGTTTGAACGTCTATGGCAATCATCTTTGTATTACTTCTTTCTCTACCAAACATATTTTCGAGTTTAGCATTTCATTGAATTATAATTTGATCTAACTCGTTTTCTCCCTGTTTATCCTCTCTGTGGTAGATGATGATGATTATTATTATTGTCATAATAATAATAATACTCCGTAATAATAATAATTATTATTATTGTTATTGTTATTTGACTAAGCAACCTTGTTCATAGTAATGGATGTCTTGTTGGTTCAGCTTAGTTCAAACTTTAAATAGTACTCGTAAAAGAAGTTTGTATTTAGAGATTTGATCATATAGTGCTAATTCATGACAGAAGTTGGAATAGAAGGTAGAAACCTAGTGACTGTATTCTAACTTGATGAAAATAATGAAAAAATTGGAAGGCATAGCTAAGCTTGGATTTCAGGGTGTAATTGAAACATTTGTCTTGAACTATAGCCAGGTGAACTCTTGGATTGGCAGTAAGTGCTAATTTTGGATAGTGTAATCACAGCACATAATTGAAGTGAGGGTTGTAATTGAAATTGCTCTTTCGCTTGCTCACGGTGCCTTCATTATGTAGGTGACCAATTTATAACGCTTTGATTTTGCTTCATGTTACTTACTACCATTGAGTTTACTTCTGACTTCTGGATTTCATTTTTTCTTTAAATCTTTTCTCTTTGTGCCATTGCAGTTGTAAAGTCTGCCAAATTGCTTATCATTCTTCACATTTACCATATGTTAATGCTTCGTGTGAAAAATGGTTCACTAGGCATGTTTTTACGCATAGGAATCTCCCTGCAAATCTATCAGCTACACTCCCCCGGTTATTTACTTGATGAGTGTGTGCCTTTTACAGTGATTGAATTGTACTCTAGTGATCTTGAATCATGTGGTTTCTTAGCAATAAAACAAACCAATTGGTTGGACATTTGAAAGAACCAAATCAGAGGGGTGCAATTTGTTATAATAACAATGAACAACAGTAATTGTCTGTAAGATTACTGCCTCTTTGACAAATATAGCTGGTTTTAACAGAGTAGCGCTTGTAAACCCAAAGGGACTGAATAGTACTGATGCTAGGCCAGTGCCATTTTATCATTGGCACAATTGCAGCTGCCACAACTATTGAAGTCTAGCAACTCTAAATCGCATAGAAAGCCACAACAACTGATGTTGGAGGCTGTACATGAAATTGCCATTTATGTTCATCGATTTCACAATCTGGATCTATTCCAGCAGGGGTTTGTACCGTGCCAATCTTTACTTTTCTTTTTGCCATTTTATGATATTGAATACCCTTGTTAATATCTTTGTTGTAACCTTTTCTATACCTGTTGCATGTGTAGATGGTACCAAATAAAGATTAGGACAAAATGGGAAGATGGTGATTATGGAGCTCCATCAAGAGTTTTTCAGTATGAAGGTATGCAATAGATGTGCTTAGTTGTTCACATTGAGCAAAGCATTCAAACATAAGGGTACATTTTAGCAGATATATGAGGATGGTCTAATTCATTTGTTCATGCAATTATGCTTACCTTGTTGACAAGGTAAGTGCTGGCTGTAAGCTGTCTTCAGAATGGAATTTTGAATTAGAGTGAAAATCCGCTACTAAAATATATATATATATATATATATATATATATATATATATATATATATATATATATATATATATATATATATATATAAAAGAACTAACAAAATCTAGTGGCATTCTTACAGTACAAGGTGGATACATGAAACTGTTGCGTTTGGGTCTGTTGCAGATCTGTTACTCTGATATTCTTTTAGCAACTAAAATACTCCATATTTTTGTTCAGGAAATTTATGTTTTAGACGTCAATGACATCTATCTATCTATACTATATATAAAAACAAAATCCTGAACTTTAACTTCCCACCCAATTCCTAAAAAATCTCGTAGTATAATTCTAGGTTAAAATTCCTATTCTAATATTATAAAATAGTGTAATACAATTCCTATTCTAATATATACTATATATAAAAACAAAATTCTGAACTTTTAACTTTCCGCCCAATTCCTAAAAAATCTCTCTTTCTAATAAAATATATTGTTTTCTACTTTCCTATTCGTAATATAACAAGAAGAAGGAGAAGAAGACAAATGGCTCCCCTTTGTAAATGATGTGGGATCATTTTACAAACATAATTGCTTGCCCATTAATGTGAGCAAGTATTAAGAAGCCAAAAGACTCTTATTTAAGAAGTCTTAGTTTAATGACTTTTTATTTTAGTTTTTTTTTTTTTTTAATTTATTATTTATTATTAGGGGGGGTTTAGGAACGATTAACCCAAAATGTATATGTGTTGTTTTTGTTTTTAGCAGTTTGGAGTAAAATTTGTTGAATTTGGAAGATATGGCGGGTGAAGAATAATACCACCCGCCAGTTAGGCTGATATGTTCTTTATTATTAGAATTGATTTAGTTCCTTTAGAGATAGCAAATAATTATGGTAAGGAGCTTTAATGATTCTCCTTTCCTTTTATGTTTTAGTTAGTCTTTGTTTCCTTTTTCTAGATCAGTTTAGTTAGTTTCTATATTAGCTTATTTAATCTAAGTTTCCTTTTGTTAATTTAGGAAAGTGTAACTCTCTGCTATAAGAAGAGAGGTTTGTGTTGCTAATGAATTAAGCCAGAATTTATAAGAAAACAAGGAGAAGGAAACCCCATAAAACCCTCTTTATCTTTTATGTTCTTCTGCTTTCAACGCCTCTCCCACCATAGGCAAACCGGTGCCAACCAAAACACCAATCTCTAGCCCCTTGACGCGTGCTTTTGCCCGGGAGCACAACATAGGCGGAAGCAATATAAAGAATCAAGACTAGGAAATGAATATAAAACTGAAATTATATTGGTATATTCTCTCTGTTTCTAATACAGAAACACAGTACATATATATACACAAATACATAACTGTAAGTAACTACCCATAACTGACACATATTCATAAACAGACACAACCCTATAGATAAACCTAACTCTTTAGTTTTCAACAAAATTGATGAGTTAGTTATTAAATAATATTTTTGGTGTTTTGATTAAAGACGAAATGTTAAAATGGCGAATTTGTTAAAATTTTGGCGAATTTGTCAATAATCAAACTAGGCGATTATCTAATTATTATTATGCAAGTTAACAAATTAATTGTATTCATTGTATAGATATAAAACTTCGTTTGGAAAGTAGGAAAATAATTTCTGGAAAATGAGTTATTTTTCAGAAAACATTTTTCTTTTTAATGTTTGGCTGCAGAGCAGAAAAATGTTGAAAATAAAATTTATATTATTATTGTTATTATTATGTAATAATTTAATAAGCCAAGCACACTGTGCTCAGCTGGCATGTAGTGACCTCTTCCATGTGGAAGGTCATGAGATCGAGCCTGTTGTTGACTCTTTGTGTTTCATTAGATTGAGAAAGTATGTTTGAACAGATACTACAATGCAAAATTAAAAAAAAAAAAAAAGGAGCCCCTCTTCCAAACATAATTGCTTGCCCATCAACGTGAGCTCTTATTTAAGAAGCCTTAGCTTAATGGCTTCTTATTTTAGTTTTTTCTTTTAAGAAAACATTTTACAAACAATGATAAATACTAAATAATGATAAATAAAACTCTTATTTAAGAAATCTTAGCTTAATGGCTTCTTATTTTAGTTTTTATTTTAAGAAAACATTTTACGGACAATGATAAATACTAAACAATGATAAATGAAATCTTCAAAGTTATAGCACCTCATGTGTACATATAGACATTAGCTATTAATTTGAGCAATTATTTGCACAAATTCAAGCATTGGTAACATCAAAATACATAAACGATCCAAACCATATCTTTAATTGCACTAAATAATATTTGATGTTCTAATTTAAATAATTATATATCGATTCAAATATTCTTAATATATTATAATAAATCCATTCCGTGCATCGCACGGGTGAAAATACTAGTTCTAGATAATGATTATGAACTTTGCACTGTTTCTTGTCCTGTATGTGTGCATGTGCTTTAGGAGACATCACCTTTGACATATCTTTCAGATATAAATGGTATCTTATGAATTCATTTTGTTGGAAAAGGACAATAAGATTGCATCATAACATCTTTGTTTGGATGCAGCTCCTGAGTTGGGTTCTGAATATGTTTGTGGAATGTGGAGGATTGATGAAACTGACCTCAGTTTCTTCACACAAGCTTTCCGAATCAAATATGCAAGGCAGGATATCTTTCTTTCATTGATGGTGTGTTTCAACTTACCCATCACCAGAAATGAGGTAATTTGTCCCCTCTCCCCTTGTAACCTAATTCCTTCCCATGTCTCTAATGAGCTATAACCCATCGGAGATACCAATAACTATGTAGCGTGTTTCCTCAAGGACCAAGAAAGTACTAATTTGGCTTGGAAGTGACAGGACAACGGATTCAATAAACCTGGGGGTGGGGAAGACTGGAAGAGGAGGGGGCTGGGTGGGAAGTGTACATATGATAGCTTAAATGTTTTGTGACATGATTGTTACATGCTTATAAAAATATAGCTATATAGTTTCTGCATGTCATTTTCTACAATGTTTATTAACAATTTGGTGCTGTATCTTGGCAACCAATTAATCCTTTAAATTAGCAGGGTCCATCTTCATCAGCTGTTATTCTGAAATTTGAGCTTTTACATGCCCCTGTTTTGGAGAATGGGTTAGTTTGCTAATTATATAATATTTTCTCCGTGATTCTTCTCTAATTTATTAGGATCACACGTCTTCTATTACCTTAAACTGGAATCAAAATTGATTTGGGTTTTCACAGTTTAATAACTTTATCACATCACAGGTTTAATTTGCAGGACTCATTTGACTCGTGTCCTGCTGCAGTTCATGAATTTCGGCTTCCTCCTGAGGTTCTTTTGGGACTGCATTCTTATTGCCCAGTTCATTTTGATTCTTTCCATGCTGTGCTTGTTGATATAAGCATACACATCAGCCTGTTGCAAGGCAGTGTTGACACCTCAGAAGAAGTACCAAGGTTTGTTGCACTTTTCGGTCAATCAAATAGTCCTATGGGAATAAAAGTTACACCATAATAATGCGTCCTTGATTTATGCATATCTAGTGCTGACTAAATTTTTTGAAAGATAACATTGTGAAGTAATTTCTGGTTTTGGGCTTTTCTAGTGATTCTTTCATTGAAGATGTTACTAGTGAAGACCACGATGAGTCTAAGAAAGTATGTTCTCTTATTCAAATTCTGTGCTGCCAAAGTTTGAATATCTTTAACTATCTTTCATGGTTCATTTTTCTTGTAGTCTTATGTAAATTGAATAGCTCTTGGTGTTTGGTCATTGCTTTGCAATATTATTGTTATTATTGTGGTTACTGATTTCAATTCAAATTGTACGAAAATGAAGATATAGATTCTCATGGTAAGGCATAGGATAGCTGCTCTGTTCCTCAGCTGCCCTGCATTTGCTCAAATATGGTTAATATTTATGTGCTAATAGTAAATGCATATGCAAACTGTAAAATGATGAATGTTATTATTTTTTGATAAGTAGACAGTTCAATTAAAAGGTACCATTGGAGTAAAAGGATGCTCCACAGCTGTATACAAGTTCGAAACTGTAAAATGATCAATGTTATTATTTTTTGATAAGTAGAAAGTTCAATTAAAAGGTACTGTTGGAGTAAAATGGAGCTCCACAGCTCTATACAAGTTTGAATCTATCTAAACACTCATCCAAAGACGACATGCATGCAATTATGATTTTTCTCTTGTAACCAAACGACAAATATATGGACAAACAAATCTTTGAATTTGTATATGGACAAACAAATATTTTGCTCCTTAACTATAGTCTAGATCTTTCCATGTAATTTGGTATCATATTTTACTTTTAGTGATGGATAATATGTGAAGATCCATAACTTTTTCTGCACATGAGAAGCAAAGGAACTTCCAGGGAGGGAGAGATTCTAAGAGCAAAGGGTTCTTCACAATGCTGGAAGGAGTAGAAATATAGTGGGTAAGATGTTTGGCAAATAGGCTCATAGGTAGAGCTTGTGGCAACCATGTGGGTTTACTATACTTGAGAAGACTGATGTGTCACTGATAAGGTGTGTGCATTAATGCATTTCTTCTGTGAGTTTCTGAATTCTGATATTAACAAAGAATGTGGAAGGTCTTTGCTGCACCTGAGGCCAAAGACTGAGTAAACTCTACCCTTGCACTTCCTTTCTCTTTGGTCTGTGGATATTAGATAGACTTTTTGAATGTTTGGGGAGTTGGTGTAAAATGTATCCAGTAGCTGGAAAGGTTTAGTTTACATTTGACTATTTTATGAAGTATGAATTGCTCTTAAAGCATTACCATCCTAAGATTTACAGTGTTTTGCTATGCAAGCACTGATAGTGGAAGTGACAAATTAGAAACTATTCTTGATACGGGCTTCAAGGATGAAGTTGTAGAACAAATTGAGTACAAGATAGGTAATGTGTGCACTGAGTATGGCCTGCATCAGATTGTACCCTAATACCCTATAAATATGATAGAAATGACTCTTAATTTAATTATGTTCTCTGTCATGATGATTTTGTTTAATTTAAGAAGTCTGTATGGTATTTAATTGAAATTCTACTTGGCTTATTTTTTATAAACAGGTACTGCTTGTGAAAGGGTTCTTGACTGCACGTGACATACTTCTTGAAGAACTACAAAATATCAGCAAGGCTATTAATCAAGATCTTGATATGAATGATTTTCCTTCTATGCTTGAGGATAATGAATCATTCAGTTTCTGTCCTAGTGCAGCAGATAATGTTGAAAGTTCAGTAGAAGTGCCTATCAACATTCAGAATGTTTCTGAGGTTCTTTCCTCCGTTTTAGTGATTGCAACTTATCCTCTTTTCTGACATCTTGCCTTATTTCTCCTCAGTCCTCACTATGACTATGCTAATTTTCTGCTAACAGAAATGGTTGGGTGTATCCAAGTTTCAAAATGAAGAAGTTTTGAATTCTCTATCTAAGGATGAGCTACTTTCTCTGTTGCATTCCTTTGGGAGCCAAGTAGTTTACTTATGGGGTATATTTCAGAAGTTTCACAGGCAAGTTTTTACTTTATATATCTCTTTATCTTGAATAACCTTGTGTTTGTATAGCAGTCTTGGTGCACAAACTTCAAAGAATATGCACTTTGAACAATTGGTATACTATGAGCAATGAGCCTAGGCTCACATGGCGATATGAGCCTCATAAAACTCTATTGATTAGTATGATCAATTTTAGTCCAAACACAATGTACCTTTTTCAGCCCGAACAGACTCATTAAATAATTTGCCCACTTATTTTTTGAAACAAAGAAAGGAGCGATATTTTGCAGCACTAAAAAGGTGAAAGACAGAACATATCACACATCACACATCACACATCACACATCACACATCACACATCACACATTTACCTTCCTGATTTGAAGAATATTTTGTTTAGTAGAAGCATCATGTTTTATATCAGCCAATGGGGGTTAGACGTAGGAGGGTAGCTCCTCCCTTTTAACGGTGGTTTTATGCTATCTGTATCTTAGGCTAATTAAATCAATTATGGGAAATGATGTGGATCCATGTGTCAGATGAGAGTTTGGACCTGCCAATTATGAATTTAGTAAGAAATTCAGTGGATTTTCCATCAAGAGTTGACCTAGAACAGCTCAGATTGTGAAAATTCTGCCCTTCTGCTTAATGTGTGAAAAGAAAAAAACTACAATATTCTTCAGTGTGGGTTGTGAAGTTGATTTGATTCAGGGATTGGGTCAGAAAAGAACTAAATGTACTATTCTGTTGTCTTCTTGAGTAATCACATCAAAATTAGACTTGTCAAAAATTGTGAAAATGAAAAAGAGGAAAGCTCTTGCAATCATTCATAGAAATTCAATGCCATTGGACTTGGGTGTTTCATTAATAAAATTGAAGTAAACTAAGTGGAATTGAAATATATGTGGAATGCACTTTTAAATGCAGGTTAGCTGGAATATTGATATCTTCACGAGATATACTTCTCGTTATGGGCCTATGAGAGATAGAGTTTGAACGATTGGTTCTGTTCTTCCCAATCGTGAAGAAGGGAAAAACAGAATGAGAGAAGAGAGAGTGGGGGAGAAGTTGGAGGAAGAAACTTCCTTTTGACTTTATTCAATTTCCAACTTGTCTTTCAATCATATATTGTTATCCTATTTAAGGACTACCAACATAATTAACTAAGGAAGGAAAGATAATTACCAACTATAAAGAAATTCAGAAATAATACTAATTGAGATAAAAAAGTAAAGAGAATAAATCAGATTGCTTAAATCGAGGGCGCTGATCTGTGAGATTTGCGCCCTTTTGCAGTAGTATTGTTGACCAACGA
This sequence comes from Ipomoea nil, assembly GCF_001879475.1. Lineage (NCBI taxonomy): Eukaryota > Viridiplantae > Streptophyta > Magnoliopsida > Solanales > Convolvulaceae > Ipomoea > Ipomoea nil. The sequence continues at coordinate 4,160,615 of NW_017618708.1, forward strand.
ATGCATCATCACCCCCGTCCTGGAGATCAAGCTTGTCCTCAAGCTTGAAGCAAGTGACAGTGTTCAGGTTGAATTCAGGTGATACCATCGCGTGTGTCCAAGCTAAATTTAGGGAAGTCCTCCCTGGATGCAAGCCCACCAGGCGGTTCTTCACCATCCTCTAATGTCCACAACATAAAAAGGTTGTGGCATTTATGACCCGGAAAGAATTTTTCATCACAATTGTAGCATAAGTTTTTGGCCATGCGCTCGACCTTTTGTTCGGGTGTGAGGAATTTAAATTTGGGTTGTTGCGAGTTGAGTGATGGACGTATGGGTAATGGAACACAGACGGATGACGGGGCATTTTGTGTACTGGCTTGTGGAGGGGCAGGCTTGGATGACAAAAGGCCTAACAAGTGGCACTTGCGGGAAAAATCCTTGGCTATGTTGATGGCTTCATTCAGTGTTGTTGATTTTGTGCGCTCCACGTCTATACGGATTATTTCATCTAATCCGCCGGTAAACAGATCTACTCGCTGGTTGGGTTGTACTGTACCTGCCCTCACTAACAACGTGCAAAATTCTTTGACATACTCGTCGATATGTCGTCCTGCTTGAAACAGCTGTTTAAGTTCACCTAAGGCATTAATGCTGCGTGGTGGCCCGAAGCTTAGACAACACTCTTTTTTGAAGGCAGCCCATGAGGAGAACTGCATCAACTCTGTTTCAGAATGGTACCATAATTGGGCTTCTCCAACCATATGGTTTGAGGCAAAATTTATTCGATCCGAATCCTGAATGTTGGCATTTTGGAAATAGGATTCACAACGTAGCAGCCATACAAGTTGATCTTCATCCCCAGAGAACAATGGAATGTCCATTTTAGCATATCTAATGAGGGAGTGATTGTCATCCGGTGTTTCCTGGATAGTAGAATCCCCTGAGCAATTAAAAGTTGTTTCACCATTTTTTCCAGATTAGCAAGGGAAGCTGTTGTTGGTGTTGTGTTGCAGAAAGGGAAGACACAGTGGCAGAGAGGTTCTCAATTTTGTCAACATAAGCTTCATGGGAGCGAATAGATTTCTGCAGTGCCTTGAAAGCAGGATCCTCAGTGATGTTACTGCCCATAACGCCGGCAACGGGAACCAAATTGATATGTTCACGAGATATACTTCTCGTTATGGGCCTATGAGAGATAGAGTTTGAACGATTGGTTCTGTTCTTCCCAATCGTGAAGAAGGGAAAAACAGAATGAGAGAAGAGAGAGTTGGGGAGAAGTTGGAGGAAGAAACTTCCTTTTGACTTTATTCAATTTCCAACTTGTCTTTCAATCATATATTGCTATCCTATTTAAGGACTACCAACATAATTAACTAAGGAAGGAAAGATAATTACCAACTATAAAGAAATTCAGAAATAATAGTAATTGAGATAAAAAAGTAAAGAGAATAAATCAGATTGCTTAAATCGAGGGCGCTGATCTGTGAGATTTGCGCCCTTTTGCAGTAGTATTTTTGACCAACGAATGCATCAAATATCAGAACAATGTATAACTATTATTGAGTCGGACTGATACATTACAGATCCTGCTACCCAACTGGTTCACACTACCTAAAGATCAAATTAGTTATATTGTTTCCTGTACTAGTTTAGTGATATTGTTTCCTTTTCATTAAGGATTTCCTTCATATTTAGTTTAGCAGTTTTTAGAATATTATTTCTTTATATCTTTGGTTGTAACTCCAATATATAGGAGAATATTAATATGTCAAGTTAAGTTGGAAATTGAATAAAATCAAAAGGAAGTTTCTTCCTCCAACTTCTCCTATCTTATTCTATATCCAGCCACCATAGGTAAACCTTCTTCTTCTTCTATTAGTCATAGACCCGTGACGTGTAGTCAAACTACTAAAACATATCATTTGGTTCCGTTGCCGGCGTCATGGGTATTGATTTGAACATCGAATCAGCTATCAAAGCTTTGCAGAAATCTGTCAAAGCTTTGGAATTACAGCATGACAAAATTGAAAATTTGACAACTACTATCACCTCCTTATCCGCATCCTCTCACACCCAGGCAGCTTCTCTTGCCAGATTGGAGAAACTGGTCCAATAGCTACTCACCAGCCATGGTAAACAACCTGTCCAGGAGGAGAACTCTGTTTCTGCCCTTCAAACCGAAGGGATATCTACTGTGGCAGACGTAGGGGATCACTCCTATCGTTTTTCCAGGTATCCCAAGGTCGAATTCCCTTTGTTTTCAGGCGAGGAAGACCCTATGGTTTGGCTACTTCGTTGTGAGTCTTCGTTTCGCCATGCTGACACACCAGACCATGAACGTGTTCCTCTGGCAGCACACCACATGACTGGCGAGGCCCAACTGTGGTACCATTCTGAAATTGCGATGTCACCATTTGCTTCCTGGGCATCGTTTAAGGAAGAGCGTTGTTTTGAGTTTTGGGCCACCTCGAAGCATTAATCCACTAGGTGAACTGAAGCTGCTCTTTCAGACCGGCAGACATGTTGATGATTATGTCAAGGAGTTTTGAGCTCACCATGCACGTGCAGGCACAGTACTCCCAGCCCAACGGGTTGATCTTTTTACCGGTGGTCTGGACGAGGTACTTCGGATTGATGTAGAAAGGACCAAGCCTAGTTCTCTAAACGAAGCCATTAATACAGCCCGTGACTTCTATCGGAAATGTCACATCTTAGGCCTTTTACCTGCCAAAACGGCAAATAATGACCCACACCCTGCCGCACCCCTTCCCTCTGCCCGTGTCTCACTAACCCCACAACAACCAATCAACCACACCAAATCACCTTGACCTCCGTATAAATTCTTATCCCCAGTGGAAAAGGCCGAGAGGGATGCCAAAAAATTGTGTTATAATTGTGATAAGCGATTTTTTCTAGGCCATAAATGCCGTCACCTTTTTATGTTGTGGACATTAGAGGATGGTGAAGAACCCCCTGCTTGGCTTGCATCCACGGAGATTGAAGGAAACTAAAGAGAGAAGCTATTCTACAATGAAAACTGGAGTGGAAGCCCTTTTCTCTTATTCTCACTTTCTGTATATAACACTAGCACAACACTTACATATATATACAGGATGGAAGCATCTGTTATGCCTCTTCACATTCATTTACATTTATGTCTATTAACTCATGGCTATTCACATACCTGCCTGTTCATATCTAACACTCCCCCTCAAGCTGGAGCATAGATATTAATCATGCCCAGCTTGTTACAAATATATATAACCCTGTCCCTGCTGAGCCCTTTAGTGAACAAATCAGCTAGTTGATTGCCACTACACACATGAGCCATAGAAATCAGTCCTTGTTGAGCCTTTTCACGCACGAAATGACAATCTACCTCAATATGCTTTGTCCGCTCATGGAACACTGGATTATTCGAAATGTGTATAGCCGCTTGATTATCACACCATAGACGAATGGGCTTCATTACATCCACACCAACCTCTCTCAAAATATTGTGTACCCAAGTTATCTCACATGTCACATGAGTCATTGCCCTATATTCAGATTCTGCACTTGACCGAGCCACAACAGTTTGTTTCTTGCTTTTCCAAGAAACCAAATTACCTCCTACAAACACACAATACCCTGTTGTAGACCTCCTGTCACTCAATGAGCCTGCCCAATCAGCATCAGAAAATGCCTCAACTCTCATATGTCCACGATCAGCATATAGAATACCTTTCCCGGGTGCATTCTTGAGATATTTTAAAATTCGAACTACTACTTCCCAATGAGTTTGCGTAGGTGTTTGCATGAACTGACTTACCACACTTACTGGAAAAGCAATATCTGGACGTGTAATGGTGAGATAGTTCAATTTCCCCACCAACTTCCTATATCTCTCGGGAGAGTCAAGGGCCTCCCTCTCACCAGCTACGAGTCTAACACCATGCTCCATAGGTGTCTCGCATGGTTTTGATCCCAGCTGTTGAATTTGGAAGAAGGAATGGCCTGGCGGGTGGAGAATAATACCACCCACTAGTTAGGCGGAAGCAATATGAAGAATCAAGACTATGAAATGAATATAAGACTGAAATTATAATTGTATTCTCTCTGTTTCTAATACAGAAACACAATACATATATATACACAAAGACATAACTGTAAATAACTACCAGTAACTACCCATAACTGACACCTATTCATAAACAGACACAACCCTATAGATAAACCTAACTCTTTAGTTTTCAACACCAACAACCCAGTATCATCAAGTAAGTCTAGCACGTATTTCCTTTGAGAATGAAATATTCCTTTCCGAGAACGAGCAACTTCGATTCCTAGAAAATACTTCAACACTCCCAAATCTTTCGTATGAAAATTTTCCTTGAAGAAAGATTTAAGAGCTTCAATCCCTCCTGCATCACTTCCTGTGATTACTATATCATCAACATAAACAATCAAGAGAATACAACCAACGTTAGTATGCTTGAAAAAGACAGTATGATCACACATACTCCTCTGCATACCAAACTCAATAATCACACTACTAAACCTCCCAAACCAAGTTCGTGGAGATTGCTTCAGGCCATATAGAGACTTTTTCAGTTTACATACTTTCCCAGACTCCCCCTGAGCAACAAACTCAGGGGGTTGCTCCATGTAAACTTCCTCAACCAATTCACCATGCAAGAATGCGTTTTTGACATCTAACTGATACAAAGGCCAATGATTAGAAGCAGCCAAGGAAATAAAGATACGAACCGAAGCTAGCTTGGCTACAGGAGGAAGGTTTCTGTGTAATCAACACCATAAGTCTGTGTATACCCCTTTGCTACTAGACGAGCTTTAAGTCTAGCCACAGACCCATCAGGATTCACTTTCACAACATAAACCCACTTGCAACCAACTACAGGCTTACCGGTCGGGAGGGGTACTAAATCCCAAGTATGATTGTCCTTTAGGGCAACCATCTCCTCCTCCATTGCACGTCTCCACCCATCATGAGCTAGAGCCTGACTCAAAGTATTTGGAACTGACACAGAATCCAAACGTGATACCAAGGTGCAAGATGATATTGGCAAATGATCATAAGACACAAAAGAGGAAATAGGGTGTTGACAACGACGTTTACCTTTACGAAGGGCAATGGGAAGATCTAGATCATTTGACGAAGATTCTGGTAAGGAAGAAGTATTCACTTGCGGTTGGAGCGGTGCTACTTTATCTCTCGGCCTTCGAGTATAAACCTGTGTAATGGGGGGCCTAGAAACAGACTCGATTGGTATAGTAATAGTATATGTAAGGAAGTCATTATCTGGAAGAGACCCATACCCAGACGATTCAACACCCCCAGAGAACACCATATTTTCAAAGAAAGTAACATCAGCTGATACTAAATACCGCCCCAAGTCAGGTGAATAACACCGATAACCCTTTTGAGTGTGCGAGTACCCCAAGAATATACACTTAAGTGATTTTGGATCAAGTTTCCCGCGTTGAGGACGAACATCCTGAACAAAACAAGTACACCCAAATATTTTTGGCGGGAGATGAAAAAAGGGTTCCGTCGGATACACCAAAGAATAAGGAATTTGACCTTGAAAGACAGAGGAAGGCATCCGATTGATAAGAAAACAGGCAGTATGAACCGCATCAAACCAAAAAACCTGAGGTACTTTCATTTGAAACAACATCGCCCGAGCTACTTCTAACAAATGACGGTTTTTTCTTTCTGCCACTCCATTTTGTTGAGGGGTATACGCACACGAGGACTGATGAATTATTCAATTTTGGCTCATATAGGTGGAAAAAGGTTTGGAGAAGTACTCTTGTTCCGCACATACTTAATAGTTTTATTAAACTGGGTTTTGACCTCAGCACAGAAATTACAAAAAATAGTAAACAATTTGTCTCTAGATTTCATAAGATATAACCATGTACATCTAGAGAAATCGTCCACAAATGTTACGAAGTATCTAAACCCATTTTTTCCTGTGACACAACACGGACCCCATATATCAGAGTGAACAAGTTCAAATATAGATTGTGCTTTATTATTGACACGAGGAGGGTAGGAAACCCGACAATGCTTAGCAAACTCACATGACTCACAGTGCAGAGTAGTCAATGATTCTAAACCAGGAAAGAGCTTCTTTAGGACTGAAAGTGATGGGTGACCATACCGACAGTGTAGATGGAAAGGAGAGGTATTACTCAACATGGCCTTGGATGGATATGTAGATTGCTCCAATACGTACAGTCCTCCAACTTCCTTCCCCTTACCAATAATCTTCTTCGTCAAAAGATCCTGGAATAAACAATAACCGGGGAAAAATGAGACAGAACAATACAAAGTCCGTGTGATTTGGCTAATAGAAAGCAAATTAAAGGGAAACTTTGGAAGATACAATATGGATGACAAGGGTAATGATGAGGTTGCAACAGCACTACCCCTACCCAAAACTGAAACAGAAGACCCATCTGCTAGAGTAACTGTAGCCCCAGGGTTAGAGGGAACATATGTGGAGAGAACATTAGAATTACATGTCATATGGTCACTAGCCCCGGAGTCAATAACCCACTGTGTAGATGAAGAAGACACACATACAACAGGATTACCTGTTTGGACAAAGGTTGCAGAAGAAGACGGTTGATTGGGTGGAAATGGGATGGAGACTGCATAGAAGAAGACACCTTCAGTTGATTGAACGCTGCTAACTCCTCATCTGTCATAACCACCAAATGTCCTTCAGACCCAGAGGTTGTGTTAGCAAATCTTTGCTGTTTTGGAGGTTTAGGACATTGGTTTCTGAAGTGACCTGGTTCCCCACAATTGAAACATACCCTTGGTCCTACACGACCTCCTCCGCGACCTCTTCTATAACCACCACGTCCTCGATGGCGACCACCTCCACCTCTACTATTGTACCCTTCGTTTGTATACTTCCCTTGCGACACAAACACACTTCCTTCATCATTGCTCCCTTGTGATATAAAAACACTCTTCTCAGGAGGTTCACCAATACTTACTGTTGCATTATGTATCTGGGAGAATACTTGGTCCAACAATCCTAACTCGTTTCCCAACAATTGTGACCTAAGAATCTCAAATTCTTTGTCAAGTCCAGAAATCCAGCTAAAGGCAATTAATTGATCACGTTGATCTTTCATTGTCTTCACATCAGTTGTAATAGGCATTGCAGTACACAAAGCTTCACTTAAACTTTTGAAATCATAATAGTAGTCTCTTAAATCTCGACCTTTTTTATTAGGACGATAGACATCTTGAGACAACTGATATAGTTTCCTCAAATTACTTGACCCACTAAACCATTTAGATACTAACTCCCACACTTCTTTAATCGTGGTACAGTGTTGCATTGATAAGATTACTTTCCTATCAATACAATTGATTACCCGTGATAATAAAGCTTTATCATCTGCTTCCCAATCCTTATTATCTGGAGGACAATCATTATCTAAATGGTCACCTTTACCCATTCCATCCAAACTAATTTTAACCAAAAATTTCCATTCAGCAATGGACTTACTTTTTGCCATAATATATAAGCTCTAGTGCAAATATATATTACGTATTTTCCAATAGAAAAATCAAACCTCTTTCTCTCAGACCTGCATGCTTTCGCTGCCAAAACTGGGTTCTGTGGTTCGGGTTCAACACAGAAGGAGAAGAACGATCTTGCCGGATGACTATCCTTCACTTAGCCGGATGACTACACCACCACTCCAGATCTACTGGGCTTCCAAAAATGATCCTGCCGGTACAAATCGCGACCGGAAAAGTCGCCGAAATAGGGCACACGCGCCGGCGCGTGGTGTCGGAGCTCCTGGATTGCGGCGGCGCGTGAGACCTTCGATGGAAGCTCCGCTTCTTTCGATGGCGTCGCTTCTTTGCTCTGACGAAAGCCCACTACCCTCTTCTGCAACTTGGCTCTGATACCATGAAGGAAACTAAAGAGAGAAGCTATTCTACAATGAAAACTCGAGTGGAAGCCCTTTTCTCTTATTCTCACTTTCTGTATATAACACTAGCACAACACTTACATATATATACAGGATGGAAGCATCTGTTATGCCTCTTCACATTCATTCACATTTATGTCTATTAACTCATGGCTATTCACATACCTGCCTGTTCATATCTAACAGAGATGAACGCACGCGATGGAATCACTTGAATTCAATTGAACGTTGTCACCTGCTTCAAGCTTGAGGACAAGCTTGATCCCCAGGAGGGGTGTAATGATACATTACAGATCCTGCTACCCAACTGGTTCACACTACCTAAAGATCAAATTAGTTATATCGTTTCCTTTACTAGTTTAGTTATATTGTTTTCTTTTTATTAAGGATTTCCTTCATGTTTAGTTTAGCAGTTTTTAGAATATTATTTCCTTATATATTTGGTTGTAACTCCAATATATATAGGAGAATATTAATCTGTCAAGTTAAGTTGGAAATTGAATAAAATCAAAAGGAAGTTTCTTCCTCCAACTTCTCCTATCTTATTCTATATCCAGCCACCATAGGTAAGCCTTATTCTTCTTCTATTAGCCATAGACCCGTGACGTGTAGTCAAACTACTAAAACATATCACGGACACCTTTTATTGTAGCTTTGTGTTTTGGTTGGATATGTTGCTGCCTGCATAGTGTTCAGTTCAGGAATGCAAGATTTGCTAGACAATTCTGCATTGTTCACAAGCCATAATGTAAAACAATATGAAAATGCATATTGAGATGGTTACACACAAGATTGTATGTCTCACATTTTACTTCCTATTTATAGCTCAAATGCAAATATGATCAAATTGATTTTATGAAGATTAGTTGGTCAAGTAGTATGATTGACCCAGAGAAAGAATATTTCTGGAGTATTGTGCTTTTGCTTTCTTTTCTTTGAGTGCTGCTATGATGTACTAAAAACTTTTGCATATAGAGTAATATATCCCAGTGTCATTAACAGTCACTTGTGTTATTTACCTGGCCCATCTTCATTAAAAGGGAAACTTGCATCTTTCATTCCTAAGTTGTGCATGACTAGTTGTTTACTTTTGTAAATATTGTTATCAGTTCTGTCATGTTCCTGTGTTTTAAGTACTGTGCCTATCAGTTGTGTCATGTTATTGTGTTTTCAGTAGTCAGTACTTTGCCCTAATATCTCATGTCTGCTTTTGTTATTTTTATATCTCAACCCTAATTTTTAGTGTATTGTGAGCATATAGCCATTAACGTGCAATCCAACTATCAGCTTAGGCTTTTAGTTGAGATGGAGCACATGCTTCAATTTGGCATATAGCCATTAACACTATCAGCTTAGGCTTTTAGTTGAGCATGCTTCAATTAGAGTGAGGTAGTGGGCTGTGCTCGGAACAGGGAGGTGACGCCGGAGCTCGAGCCGCGCCGCCATCGGAGCATCCACGCGCCGACGCCACGCGCCGGCGCGTGAGTGGTTTTCCGGCCACCTTCTTCGACGGCGACTACTCCGGGGGGGCTCGCCATGAGGGGTAGGTTCTGCCCAGGTATGTTTTGTGGAGTTTTGGGTTGTTGATGTTCTGCACTTAGGGTTTGCAATTATCTCCTGGGTTGAACGTGAGAATGGCAGCCATGGCAGAAGAAATTAATGGGAATATTACTGTTGTATCACAAGGAAATTATACTAACGAAGGGTATAATAGTCGAGGTAGTTGTCATCAAGGATGTGGTGGAAGAAGTCGTGCAACCTTTGTCCAAATAGGTAATCCTGTTGCATGTGTGTCTTCTTCGTCTACACAGTGGGTCATTGACTCTGGAGCTAGTGACCATATGACAGGTAATTCTAAGGTTTTCTCCGCATATTCCCCATCTAACCCTGGGGCTATGGTTACTCTAGCAAATGGGTCATCTGTTCCTGTTTTGGGTAGAGGCAGTGCTGTTGCAACCTCATCATTACCCCTGTCATCTATATTATATCTTCCAAAGTTTCCCTTTAATTTGCTTTCTGTTAGCCAAATCACACGGTCTTTGAATTGTTCTGTCACCTTTTTCCCGGGTTATTGTTTATTTCAGGATCTTTTGACGAAGAAGATTATTGGTAAGGGGAAGGAAGTCGGAGGACTGTATGTATTGGAACAGTCCATATCTCCGTCTAAGGCCATGTTGAGTGATATCTCTCCTTTCCAGCTACATTGTCGGTATGGTCACCCATCATTGTCAGTCCTAAAGAAACTCTTTCCTAATTTAGAATCGCTGTCTACTTTGCAGTGTGACTCATGTGAGTTTGCTAAACATTGTCGGGTTTCCTATCCTCCTCGTGTCAATAAAAGAGTACGATCTATATTTGAACTTGTTCATTCTGATGTCTGGGGTCCTTGTCATGTCACAGGGAAGAATGGGTTTAGATATTTCGTAACATTTGTGGACGATTTCTCTAGATGTACATGGTTATATCTTATGAAATCTAGAGATGAGTTGTTTACAATTTTTTGTAATTTTTGTGCTGAGATCAAAACCCAGTTTAATACAACTATTAAGTGTGTGCGGAGTGACAATGCACAAGAGTATTTCTCTAAACCTTTTTCTACTTATATGGGCCAACATGGGATAGTTCATCAGTCCTTGTGTGCATATACCCCTCAGCAGAATGGAGTGGTAGAAAGGAAAAACCGTCATTTGTTAGAAGTAGCTCGGGCAATTTTGTTTCAAATGAAAGTGTCTAAGGTCTTTTGGTCTGATGCTGTTCATACTGCGTGTTTCTTGATCAATCGGATGCCTTCGTCAGTCCTTCAAGGTCAAATTCCTTATTCTTTGGTGTATCCGACTGAACCCCTTTTTCATCTCCCACCAAAAATATTTGGATGTACTTGTTTTGTCCAGGATATTCGTCCTCAACGCAGAAAACTTGATCCAAAATCACTCAAGTGTATATTCCTGGAGTACTCGCGTACTCAGAAGGGTTATAGATGTTATTCACCTGACTTGGGGCGGTATTTAGTGTCAGCTGATGTTACCTTCTTTGAAAACATGGTGTTCTCGAGGGATGTTGGGTCGTCTGGGTATGGGTCTACTCTAGATAATGAATTTCTTACATATACTATTACCATACCTGTCGAGTCTGTTTCTAGACCTCCCATTACACAGGTTTATACTCGGCGGTCGAGAAATGAAGTGGCACTGCTCGAACCACAAGTGAATACTTCTTCCTTACCAGAATCTTCGTCAAATGATCTGGATCTTCCCATTGCCCTTCGTAAAGGTAAACGCCGTTGTCAAAACCCCATTTCTTCTTTTGTGTCTTATGATCATTTGCCATTGTCATCTCGCACCTTCGTATCACGTTTAGATTCTGTGTCAGTTCCAAACACTTTGAGTCAAGCTATAGCTCATGATGGGTGGAGACAAGCAATGGAGGAAGAGATGGCTGCTCTTGAGGACAATCATACTTGGGATTTGGTACCCCTCCCGACCGGTAAGACTGCAGTTGGTTGCAAGTGGGTTTATGTTGTGAAAATGAACCCTGATGGGTCTGTGGCTAGACTTAAAGCTCGTCTAGTGGCAAAGGGGTATACACAGACTTATGGTGTTGATTATACAGAAACTTTCTCCCCTGTAGCTAAGATAGCTTCAGTTCGTATCTTTATTTCCTTAGTTGCGTCTAATCATTGGCCTCTATATCAGCTAGATGTCAAAAATGCCTTTTTGCATGGTGATTTGGTTGAGGAAGTCTACATGGAGCAACCTCCTGGGTTTGTTGCTCAGGGGGAGTCTGGGAGAGTGTGTAAATTGAAGAAGTCTCTATATGGCCTGAAGCAATCTCCACGAGCTTGGTTTGGAAGGTTTAGTAGTGTGATTATTGGGTTTGGTATGCAGAGGAGTATGTGTGATCATACTGTCTTTTTCAAGCATACTAATGATGGGTGCATTCTCTTGGTTGTTTATGTTGATGATATAGTAATCACAGGTAGTGATGCAGCAGGGATTGAAGCTCTTAAATCTTTCCTCAAAGAAAAGTTTCACACGAAAGATTTGGGAGTGTTGAAGTATTTTTTAGGGATTGAAGTTGCTCGCTCTCGGAAAGGAATATTTCTTTCTCAAAGGAAATATGTGCTAGATTTGCTTGATGATACTGGGTTGTTGGGATCAAAACCATGTGAGACCCCTATGGAACAGGGTTTTAGACTTGTGGCTGGTGAAGGGGAGGCCTTTGACTCTCCAGAGAGATATAGGAAGTTGGTGGGAAAGTTGAACTATCTCACCATTACGCGTCCGGATATTGCTTTTCCAATCAGTATGGTAAGTCAGTTCATGCAAGCACCTACGCGAACTCATTGGGAGGCAGCAGTTCGAATTGTAAAGTATCTCAAGAATGCGCCCGGTAAAGGCATTCTATATGCTGATCATGGACATATGAGAGTTGAGGCATTTTCAGATGCTGATTGGGCAGGTTCATTGAGCGACAGGAGGTCTACAACAGGGTATTGTGTGTTCATAGGAGGTAATTTGGTTTCTTGGAAAAGTAAGAAACAAACTGTTGTGGCTCGGTCCAGTGCAGAATCCGAGTATAGGGCGATGGCTCATGTGACGTGTGAGATAACTTGGGTACACAATATATTGAAGGAGGTTGGTGTGGAAGTGATGAAACCCATACGTTTATGGTGTGATAATCAAGCAGCTATACACATTCCAAATAATCCAGTGTTCCACGAACGTACCAAGCATATTGAGGTAGATTGTCATTTTGTGCGTGAAAAAGTTCAACAAGGCTTAATTTCTATGGCTCATGTTCGTAGTGGCGATCAACTAGCTGATTTGTTCACCAAAGGGCTCAGCAGGGATAGGGTTGAATATATTTGTAACAAGTTGGGCATGATTAATATCTATGCTCCAACTTGAGGGGGAGTGTTAGAAATGAATAGTCATGGGAGATGGATAGGCATAGACATAAATAGACATAGGAGGTGAAGAGGCTGTAAAACTGCCCCCACTTGTGTATATATAGATCTATGTTGCAGCAGTAAACAACACACAGAAAATAGGAGAAACACATTCTTTGAAATCCTTTCTTTCTAGCAACATGTATTTTGGTAAAAAGTGGAATTTCTTATTCCCTTTACACTCTCAAAGCGTAAATAAAATAAAATGTACAGTGGTGTGTAGTATCAGGATTATTACGAAAGTGAAGAGAGAGAGTTTCTAATGTGCTGTCATATATTATATCAAACTCTCATAGGAATAGGAAAATACAAAGCCCTATAAATAGGTACTAGAAAATTATGAATAGGAAACAAGTTTCCATATGTCCTACCTACCTAAAACCCTAAACTGCCTAATATATAGAGATTCTATATATGAAATATATATTCCTTAACACTCCCCCTCAAGTTGGAGCATATATTTTAATAATGCCCAACTTGTTACACAAATGAGTGATAACCCAAAATAACTAAATAACTAATAACTCAAGTCCATTTAGGACACTCACCGAAGACCGAACAAGCTTGAGATTGGATACTCATACTCCCCCTCCAACGAAAGCTTCGAACGCCACAAATCCCACGAACAATGGGTGAACACAAAGTGACCGAACAAGCTTGAAATTGGATACTCCCCTGAAACGAAAGCTGTGAACGCCACCAATACCTACGGACAGTTGGGTGAACTCAACGTGGTGGACCGAACAAGCTTGGGATTGAACCCTCCCCTGAACCAGAAGCTTGGACTCCACCAATACCGCAATTCCGGGTGAACCAAAAGTGGACCGAACAAGCTTGGACACAAAGTAAAGAAGACAAACTCCAAACTGGAGGACACAAATTCTTTACTAGCAAAAGGGAAGTATCTTGACTTACAAAAGGGAAGCATGCTCCAATCAACGAGTATAAAAAAAGGAGACAACACCAAAACGAAGGTAGCACCAAAACAAGATAGGACCAAAACAAGACAACACCAAAACACAAAACGAGACAGCACTAAAACACAAAACAAGACAGCACCAAAACGAGACAAACTGACTGTAGAACAAAAGGCAATGGTCCAAACTAAGTCCAGAACCAAGACAAACAGACTTAGGCGACCCAGGAACAAGTTGACCAAAACGTTTTTCAATCGTTGGAGGAGCCTCACGCGCTAGTCAAAACGTGACGACAACGTAGCGGAAAAAAAAATTATCGTAAAGGCTCAGATACCATGTTACAAAAGTGAAGAGAGAGAGTTTCTAATGTGTTATCATATATTATATCAAACTTTCATAGGAATAGAAAATACAAAGCCCTATAAATAGGTACTAGAAAATTACGAATAGGAAACAAGTTTCCATATGTCCTACCTACCTAAAACCCTAAACTGCCTAATATATAGAGATTCTATATATCAAATATATATTCCTTAACAAGGATAAAAGACTAAAAACAGAATAGTATCGAGGACTATATTTACAAAACTTAACAATCCAGGATCAAAGCTAATAGGAATGCACAATTTAGAGACAAAAAGTGCAATTTTCCCTTATTAAAATTACATAAACGATTAAAATTCCTATTTAGATACCAACAACTTTACACAACTGAACCAAGGTGTGAAACAAATATCAAATCCAGTTCTCCCTCACAGCCACACCCCAACATTTCCTGTCTTTTGACTTGGGTGTAGAATGTAGATATATATGATTCAGGGCAATTGCTGCATAAACCTCAATAAAAAGATCTCAAAAAGCCAAGAACTTTACATTTTATGTCACTTAATTGCTTCTTTAGATTCACCATTGCATACAAAGTAGTATACTGAGTATTTGTCATTAATGGAGAAATGCACATTTTTGTATGCACCTGCCATAGTGCTGTTCTTTGTGAATAATACTTTTATAAGGAAGAAAAAACAGGAGAATGGCCCACTTGCCTGAAAGCCGAGCATATCACAGAATTGGGGTAATTGATGAGAATTGGGTCGGAAAGATGGGGGGTAATTAATAAGTATCTCCAGTTAGGTTTAATTGATTAAATAGAGTATGATAACAAGTGGTTGGCTTTAGGAGCAGGGAATGGAATTTTCTCTGTTAAGGTGTATTTTGTACTTTGTGTTCTAACATGGCTTCTCTTATTTCTGCCCAGGGATCACAAAGCATCAATTCTGGATTTTCTTAGAGAACAATGGGCTGTTGGTCGAAGATCTGAATGGTCAATATGGATGGTTTATTCTGAAGCTCTGATGCCTCACCAATATATAAGTAGTGAGGTTGACAGTTCTTCCCACCACAATACCTGTGGGGGAGCACCTGCTCTGCAAAAGCTAACTGATGATGTAATTGGATTGGAACCTCTGATTTACTGGCTTTCTTACTGCTGCATTCTTATTGGATTTATAATTAGGGATAATTCACTTGGACCCCCTGTGGATTATGTCGGCAACAGACTAACAGTTGGAGCCCTCATCTTTTTCTTAACCATTTCATTCTAGTCCATAGTTCAAAATGTCTTAGATGCATTTCCTAAACGGCATAATAGGAACTACACCTCTTTTAGTGTTGTCTGTGGACGTGAGTGTAATTGTGGAAATGAGGGCATTCCAAGTGAAATTATCCCTTATTATGTCTGCTGTAATTTTACTTATTGTTTGTACCCTGAACAGCCTATCGAGACTGCTACAAAACGTGCTGAGCTTCACAGGCAGAGTATTTCACAAATGAAGGTGAGTTCTTATCTTAAAGTATTATGTGCTTTGCGTCATATTCATTATGCAAGCAATACCTGAGCAAGCATTAGGTATTGCAGATGACTAGTTGTGCTATTCAAGACATGCAAATATTTGGAGATCCATTACGCACTCCAATTGTAATTGTAGAGCGTGTTCGGATTGCACCATTTCTCTCAAGCAATCAGGATCATAAAGATACAGATATCAAGCTTGCTGGGATTGGCTCCAAACCAATTAAGAAGTTTGACAGCCTTCGACGAAATAGTCGTGTTCTAAAAGTTGTTGTGTTTGTCCATGGATTTCAGGCAAGCAATGTCATCCTATCACGTCTTTGCTTCAATTTATTTATCGTCTTGTGCTATCTAGTTTAGTATATTTGATAAGTTTGATTGTATTATTTCCTTTCATGTTCTAAATTGTAAGTTAGGGAATATGTGGAAATATTAGAATTGATATGTGGAAATATTAGAATTGATATGTGAAAATATTAGATTGATATGCATATATTCTTAGGATCTGTAATTAGTGATATGATTTTATTCTTTCCCTAGTTTAGTGATCTTTTTATTTACTTTCCTTGATTATAGGATTCTCTTCCCTATAATCAATCCTCTTCTTTGTATAAATTAGGGCTTGTATTTTTCAATTGAGAAAAAAAAAAACAATTCAGAATTTCTAACATGGTATCAGAGCCTGACTCTAAACCCCTAGCTCTTCTCTATCCTCCCTCACCAAATCTCTCCAGCAACTATGTCTAAACCTATTGAAACCCTTCCAGTTGATTCCTCACCTTTAGATGGGTCATCACATCCTTCTCACTCGACTGTCACAAATCATCCTAACCTTCCTCAAGTCCTTGATAGTTCTCCTCTCCCAATCACCTCTCATAAGCTCAACGGCCACAACTACCTGCCTGCTGATTGGAAACCCAAACCCCGTACTGATCAATCCCGTGCTAATGTGGCTGCAACCTCTGAAACATCACCAAATGAAGTCAGTCCTTTCTCAAAAATTCAGCTTGAGGCGCTACAAAAGCTTTTTGGGCAGATATCTGTTGCACAACAGTCAATCCCACCTTCCGCTGAAGCACATGTTAGTATGATGAGTCATCAAGGTACCACTTCTCATGCATTTGCTACAAATTCCAATAACACAAGTCCTTGGATTGTGGATTCCGGGGCATCCGACCATATGTCAGGTGATTTAAAGGTTTTTCATACATTCAAACCTTGTACCAATCCCACCACGATCAGAATTGCTGATGGATCCCTCTCTAACGTGATAGGAACAGGATCCGTCAAATTAACTGATGAACTTTTTCTTTCATCTGTTCTCTTTGTTCCTAAATTAAGTTGCAACCTTCTTTCCATCAGTAAACTCACTAGAGACATGAATTGTGTAACTAAATTCTATCCTAAGCTTTGTGAATTTCAGGTTGTGGGCTCGGAGAAGGTGATTGGCAGTGCTGAAATTTGCGATGGTCTCTATATTCTAAAAAACACTCCTGAAAATAAACATTTCCCCAAGTCAAATTATGGTTTCAATTCTGTTTCTGTCTCCAATGAGAGTCTAGTCATGTTGTGGCATTTTCGCCTTGGACATCCAAATTTTGTTTATCTTGAAAAACTATTTCCTGGTTTATTTATCAATAAAAAACCCAAGTTTTTTCATTGCGAAGTGTGTCAACTTGCAAAACATACTCGAAGTATTTATTCAAGCAATCCTTACAAACCTTCTCAACCTTTTTCGTTGATACATAGTGACATTTGGGGGCCTTCAAGGGTGAAAAATGTTAATGGTTCTAGATGGTTTGTATCCTTCATTGATGACCACACTAGGACCACATGGACTTTCCTCATGAAAGAAAAATCAGAAACTGCATCAATTTTTAAAGCTTTTCATTCCATGATTCAAAATCAGTTCAAACAAAAAGTTAAAGTTTTGAAAACTGATAATGGGACAGAATACTACAACTCAATTCTTGGTCCATACTTGTTAGATCAGGGAATTGTCCATATTAGTTCCTGTGTCAACACCCCTCAGCAAAATGGAGTGGCTGAGAGAAAAAATAGGCACCTCCTTGAAGTCTCTCGGTCCATCATGTTTTCAAATCATGTGCCTAAACACTTTTGGGGGGAAGCTGTACTTACTGCCACTTACCTCATAAACCGTATGCCTAGTAGTGTCTTAAAGTTCAAGACACCATGCTCCTTGTTACTACAAGCATTCCCTCACCTCTCAGTTTTTTCCTCGGAATTGCCACTCAAAATTTTTGGTTGTACTGCTTTTGTCCATATCTATGATCACAAAAGAACAAAACTTGACCCCAAATCACACAAATGCATGTTCATTGGGTATTCTAATACTCAAAAGGGGTACAAATGTTACTCTCCAATCACAAAAAAGAGTTTATTATACTTTGGATGTCACCTTTTTTGAACACCAATCATTCTTTCCCAAATCTGGTATTCAGGGGGAGCATTTGAGCAAATATCAACTTTGGGAAACACTTCAAGATAATCAGGCTACCTTTCCTTCACCTAATGTCCTACCATACCAGCATCAACCTACTCCAACTCAACCTGATTTATCACCTACATCATCCAGTTCTCTATTACCTCTTTCATCAGATGTGACTCCAGAAAACATGGTCAATCAGCCGTCATCCTCTCTTCCTACAATCAACCCATCTTCGCCTCTAATAAACAACCATCCATCCTCAGAAAACACTCTACCAAATTCACCTCCTCAAGCACCAGAACTCCGTGTTTATAGAAGGAGAAAACTTCAAAATATAGAGGCTAACATGCAAAGCCAGGACTGTTCAAACACACATTCGAGCTTACGTGACCTTGAAAATCATGAAGGTAAGGACTCTATGACCCATGAGTTGGTATCTACTGCTATTGATGATCTTGATTTGCCTATTGCTCAACGAAAGGGTGTTAGAACATGCACTAGTCACCCAATAGAAAGGTATGTTGCTTATGGGAAATTAACTCCTATGTATCGAGCCTTTGTTGCCTCTCTTGATCTTGTCCAGATTCCCACAAACATCTACGAGGCACTAAGAGATCCCAAATGGAAGGTTGCTGTCAATGAGGAAATAAATGCTCTTGAGAAGAATGGTACATGGCGTCTTGTTGAGTTACCTCAAGGAAAACATGCAGTTGGATGTAAGTGGATTTTCACTGTCAAGTATAATTCAGATGGGAGTATCAACAGATTCAAGGCTCGGTTGGTTGCCAAGGGGTTCACTCAATCATATGGTGTTGACTATCAAGAGACCTTTGCTCCTGTTGCCAAACTCAATACAATAAGAGTTCTGTTATCACTTGCTGTGAATTGTGATTGGCCTTTATATCAGCTGGATGTAAAAAATGCATTCTTAAATGGAGAATTGGAAGAAGAAGTTTATATGGAAATTCCACCAGGTTTGAAAAAGAACTCCAATGGACGACTGGTATGCAAACTACAAAAATCTCTCTATGGCTTGAAACAATCACCTCGGGCATGGTTTGATAGGTTTGCAAAGTCAATTGTAAAATTTGGATACACTCAGTGTCAAGCTGATCATACCCTGTTTGTTAAAATCTCTTCAACAGGAAAGCTAGCAATTCTCATTGTCTATGTGGATGACATAATCCTAACGGGAGATGATTTAGGTGAGATTTCAAACCTCAAGAAGTTTCTTGCATCAGAATTTGAGATCAAAGATCTAGGATTCCTCAAATACTTTCTTGGGATGGAGGTAGCTCGATCTAAGGAAGGGATTGTTATATCTCAGCGAAAGTACATCCTAGATCTTCTAAACGAAACTGGAATGCTTGGAAGTAAGCCAGCAGACACTCCAATGGACCCTAACTTAAAAACAAATCGGAGTGGGGAACCAATTCCAGTAGAGAGGGGGAGCTATCAAAGATTAGTGGGAAAACTAATTTATCTCTCCCACACCAGACCTGATATTGCTTTCTCTGTTAGTGTTGTAAGTCAACATATGCATAACCCTAATGAGGAGCATTTGGAAGCTGTTTATCGTATTCTAAGGTATCTCAAAATGACACCAGGTCTTGGTTTGCACTTCAGAAAACATGACAACCGAGACCTAGAAGTCTACACGGATTCTAGTTGGGCTGGAGAGTTGACTGATAGACGATCGATTAGTGGTTACTGTACCTATGTATGGGGAAATCTAGTCACTTGGCGCAGCAAAAAACAGTCAGTTGTCTCTCGGAGTAGTGCAGAATCAGAATATCGTGCTCCGGCATTAGGTATATGTGAGGGGATGTGGATTAAAAGGTTGTTGAATGAGTTGAAAATTGAAGCTCCTACATCTTTCAAAATGTACAGTGATAGTCAAGCTGCCATCAGCATTGCTAAGAACCCGGTTCATCACGATAGAACAAAGCACGTTGAAATAGACAGGCACTTCATTTATGAGAAGGTGAATTCGAGGATCATTGAACTCAACTACATTCCTACAAAGAAACAGATTGCCGACATCCTTACGAAGGCTCTACCTAGAAGGAGCTTTGAAGAATTCAATTCCAAGCTGGGCTTGTATAATATATACAACTCAGCTTGAGGGGGAGTGTGGAAATATTAGAATTGATATGTGGAAATATTAGAATTGATATGTGAAAATATTAGATTGATATGCATATATTCTTAGGATCTGTAATTAGTGATATGATTTTATTCTTTCCCTAGTTTAGTGATCTTTTTATTTACTTTCCTTGATTATAGGATTCTCTTCCCTATAATCAATCCTCTTCTTTGTATAAATTAGGGCTTGTATTTTTCAATTGAGAAAAAAAAAAACAATTCAGAATTTCTAACAGAATATTGTACTCTTGGTCCCTAAGATACACGTGTTGTGTAAATTCAGTACTCATAATTACTGATTGTTGGAAATGTGACCTTAATTATCACTAAACGTGGTGATTTAAGTCCCTTTGCCTTGGCAATTTTAGTCCCTTACTGCATATTAGTTTCCGTTCATACTTAACATTTAAGGACTCAAACTCAAATCATCACTTCTGTTGATAATTGAGGTCTCATTTGCAAATTGCAGCAAATGATAATTAGAGGACTGAATTTACACAACGTATATATCTTAGGGACCAAAAGTGCAAATTTCCCTTGTAAATTATAGTTCTATAGCTTATTGTGGGTGCCCTTAAGTGTTGTAGTTTTTATTATTCTTTTCTAAACGTCTAGGATTAGAGTTATGACATTCAAGGATCAGTCACATGAGTGCTAAGTGCTGCATTATAATCTCTAGATGTACTCTCTCTCTCTCTGTTTCGAGGTTTTATTTATTTATTTATTTATTTATTTATTAAATACAATTCTAGATGTCTTTTTTCTGACCATGCAGGGGCATCATTTAGACTTGCGGCTTGTAAGAAATCAGTGGCTTTTGATAGAACCTAAGATACACTTTCTTATGTCAGAGTCTAATGAAGAGAAAACTTCCGGTGACTTCAGGGAAATGGGATTAAGACTGGCTCAAGAAGTAACTTCTTACATAAAAAAGAGGATGGACAAGGTGACAAGATCTGGAAATATAGAAAGCATTAAGCTTAGCTTTGTTGGGCATTCCCTCGGAAATGTCATAATAAGAGCTGCGTTGACTGGTTTGTTCCACATAATTTTGGATGTTTCCTTCAATCAACTCCAAATATTACTAATTCTTTTTGCTACTTTTACAGAGAGCATTATGGAACCATATCTCAAATATCTGTATACATATGTTTCTGTTTCTGGCCCACATCTTGGTTATCTGTACAGTTCGAATTCTTTGTTCAATTCTGGGTTGTGGGTTTTGAAGAAGCTCAGAGGCACACCGTGTATCCATCAGCTTACCTTTTCAGATGATCCTGATATTGAAAATACATTCCTGTACAAGCTATGCAAGGTACTAATAACTAATAAAGTATCTCTTATAAACTAAGATTAGGCTAGGGTTACTCAATTGGGCTATAATGCACATGGGCCAAACCACACTAAAAGATTGAAACCAACCAATTAGCTAGTCTAACCCATATTTTCTCTCTTATTTTATCTATGTGAGACTCTTAACAGTATCAAAAATTCATAAGTTAGTATATTACTGGGAGATGGGGTGGTTATCATCTAATTTTTGAATGGTTTCATTTTCTTGGTTGAACTCTGGTTTCTGACCCTGGGGTGACCAGTGATGAGGGGATAACATGGAGAGCGTGGCCAACTACTTCCTGTGAATTTGGGGCACTACTTAAAATCCTCTTCCTGAAGTATAAGAAATGAAGTTCTTTTTTATTCAGTTCTATCATCAGTAAGAAAATGGGGAGATTGGTGTAAGTGAGCGGTTAGTTTGTTGTGGTGATGGGGGTGAGACAGAAGAATAAGTGGTGAATGACACATGGCACATTTTTCTTTGATGCAAGTTTCTAAAACAAGTGCTGTTCTTAAAACTATTTTTTTTTTTTTTTTTTTTGGTAAAAACAAAAACTAACAGAAGGATGAGGCTAACAAGTATTTCATTTCATTTATTATTTTTATATATTAAACAAATTTGATCAAACATACATTGTAGCTGAGGTTCTAATATACCTCCTTTTGTCCTTTCCAGCAAAAGACCTTGGAGAACTTTAGGAATATTATTCTGTTATCTTCTCCCCAGGTATTTTTTGCCTTAATGTTCATGATATAAGGTTAGTCCTAGAAATTACTTTGATACATTTAAGCTGTTTGATTTTCATGTGAATCTATGTTGAGATTTCAGGACGGTTATGTTCCATATCATTCTGCTAGGATTGAGATGTGCCAAGCATCTTCAATGGACCAAACGAGGAAGGGAATACTATTTATGGATATGCTCAATAATTGCCTGGAGCAGATGTATACTTCATCATCTGAGCTTCGGGTAATCATGCGATGCGATGTTAATTTTGATATGTCATTGCAAGGGAGGAGCTTGGATACTGTGATAGGAAGGGCTGCTCATATTGAGTTCCTGGATTCAGACACATTTGCCAGACTTATAATGTGGTCCTTCCCTGACATGTTCCGTTGAATGCTCCTCCTCGATCACCTCAAATTATGCCATCCTGAATTCGATGCTCGAGAGAGAGCCTGCCTTTTTAGTAAAGTTGGGGGGGCGAGAATTCTTCGTCTTTCAAAGGCTTGATGATTTACTGCAAATCAGCAAGATGACAGCCAAATTGGCGCTCGCGGATTGAACTTCCAGGTTTACTCTTACTCTTACGCTGCTTGTACCTTAACATCATCGAATGGCAAATCCTTTATAAGAATCAATGTTGGGAAATAATGTATACATAATAGTTTTGTGCATTTCTGATATGGTATGGGTAAAGTATATGAAGATTGTGCAGCTCTCTTTCCTTGTTGAAGTCACTAAATTTTTAGTGGTCAAAACTCAAAACAAAGCATTATTACTTTCTTTCTTTTTGGCAAGAACATTTTCCCTACCCGGCTACGCCTAGGGCAAATTATTCTATGGATCCGGGTTCAAAAATTACACAATTTATATACTGACTATTTACAACTTACCTATATAATTTACATACTAAATGTTCACAATTCAAATTGTGTATTTTGGATCCGGGTCGTATAACTGTTGACCCCTAGGATGCCAAACCTCATTTAAGTGGGCCAAAGGGCCCAATAATGATTCTGCCCAAGCCCAAACTTTATCTTAAGATTGAATTCTACTATGTATTGGTACTACATGTCAGAGTTTGTTTCCAAATTAAGGTACTTTTGCATTTTTTATTTATTAAAATAAAGTATTCTGACAGTCTCTTTTATGGTTTACCTTATAAAATTAAAGTACGGAGTATAACTTGCATCACTTGCACTTGCATACCAAACAAAGCTCTAATTACTCAAGTTTTTTTTTTTAAAAAATAAAATAAAAAATAATAGTACTACTGATGGTGGGCCAAAAATAAAAAATAAAAGAAAAGTCGAAAAAAATATTTTGTATATTTTTATGTGAATAATAAAACTATTAACAGAAAAGAAGCTATGAGACTGCTTAATCACAATTCTAAAAAAAATAAAAAAATGAAAATAAGAAAATGAGATAGAGAGCTTCTGCTGAATGCTTTGTTTCTCCTGTTCTTTAAATTTTATTTTGTTCTGACCTACAGTTCATATTAATATTTTTAAAAATATATATATATAAAATAAATTGAATTTTGTACCATAAAGTTTATAGCTTTGGTATTCACAATAAATTTAAAATGTAGGGTTCATATAGTGCAAGTTGGTGATAAGTTGCACCTGTTTCTATATATATCAGGATGGGAAATGCAGACAAATAATATGAGAAAGTGTGGGCACAAAGCTTTTGGGCACCATAAAAAACCCTACATTATATATAAATGTACTTTGAGATATAGCTAATAGTTTGTCATATATGATCTTACTATTGGAAATCCATGCGTCAAATGATGACAATTATCTTGCTTTGTGATGAACGATACTCCATACATATCACTTAAAATCAGACAAAGAACTGTCCTTTATATATATATTATTGTCACAAGCTCCATGTGGTTTTCATCAACTTTGTCTCCTACAAATTTAAACCACACTATTTCACTTCATTATCCATATATATACACTCGTGTCTGCTCACATAAATAATATTAGTGTTTAGCTCATATTGGTGTAAACTCGAGCAATATAACTTCAACATCGATTGCATGTTATGTAAAAGGCACAATAGAGGAACAATATTGAATGATATGATGTAATAATAACGTTCTTGGTAGCTTGAGAATGCAAGAATAATGTTTGTGTTCTAATTAGCAATTTGGACCCCTTTTTTTTTGAAATACAATGTGATATTTATAGATTTGGTAGCCTTAGATCGTTACTCTATTACAAATAAGATCATTACACGTTCAGCGAGAAGTTGTCACAAACTTCATGAGTGTGCAGGGTAAGTTGGTCAGCCAAATTTTTTAGTAGTTAAGTGAGAATAACCTAAGTCTTGTAAAATGTATAAATGACTGGAGTCCGAGGTATCAACTCTTCCCCAAATCACGACAATCGGGATTATTTTTTCAGCTTTTTTATTCTCTTAATATAATTTCATCCTCAGTGCATACTATCCCACAAACTCTCCATTTACTTTCACAATATGTGAAGGACTGGAGGTTATAAAATGTTTTTTTAATAGTTTGTGAATTGAAAATGAGGTTTATAACCGTGCATGACATGACTCATGAAATATAATGGCAGACAAACCTTATACAAACAAATACTTAAATAATAATTAGAATATTATTTGAGATTGCATCTTAGAGTTAATAAAGTGCCTTTAATATGTATTCTATGCTTTTTATCTGAACCCAAAGGTCAAAAAGATAAATTTGACCTAACTGGTTAGCTTTAATTTATTGTTGGATCTTGGGAAAGCTTGGTTGAATTACAATATAATTTGCTAGCTACCACTGCACATTCATCATGGATTGGCTTTAAGTCAGAGTTCCTTTATATAAATGAATGAGTTGTCCAGAAAAGAATTAAGAACTACTCACAGTTGTTTACGTGTTCAAATCTAACAAATCAAAAACACTGATTTTTTTTAGAAAACGCGGTGACATTTTCATAAATAATTGAACATTGAAGTGCAAGTAACAGTTTCATATAGTGCACCTAAGTGCGAGTAAAATGTATTAAAAGTGCGAGTCAAATGTATTAAAAGTGCAAGTAAAATGTATTAAAAGTGCAACAAATAATATACACTGAGCATCAATATAAAGTGCACTTAACGTTATCAATAGTTGCACCAAACGTTATCATTAAGTGCACCAATTTTAAACACGTTATCATTAGGTGCACCAATGTTAACAAGGTAAATTACTTGCACAAGTTACTTGCACTTTTAACACATTTTACTTGCACAAAAGTTCGAGTTATTTACGAAAATGCCACCGCGTCGTTCTTTAAAATACATATATACGTTAAATCTGAACACGTGGACAACTACGATTGGTTCTTAGTTCTTTCTTGGGCACCCGTTCTCACCTAAGTGCCCCCCCCCCCCCCCCCCCCCCCACACACACACACACACACACACATATATATATATATATATATATATAAGACGGACCAGGTGAGAACCACATGCCCATGAGAAAACTGAGAACCACATTCCCATGAGAAAACTGAGAACCAACCGCAACCGTCCACGTGTCCAGATCTAACGGATCAAAAACATTGTTTTTTTTTTAAATGCAGTGACATTTTCGTAAATAATTGAACTTTGAAGTGTAATTAAATTGTATTAAAAGTGCAAGTAAAAGTTTCATATAGTGCACCTAAGTGCAAGTAAAATTTATTAAAACTGTAAGAAATAATGTACACTGAGAATGAATATTAAGTACACCTAACGTTAATCATTAAGTGCCCCAGTGTGGAAGACGTTATCATTAGGTGAACCAATGTTAAAAAGGTAAATTACTTGCACTACTAAGTGAAACTAGTTGCACTTTTAAGTTATTTTACTTGCATTTCTTACCTGCACAATTGCACCAGTTGCTTGCACTTTTAATACATGTTACTTGCACCAAAGTTTGAGTTATTTACAAATATACAACTGCGAGGAACCGTTTTCGACCTTGACTGATCTTATGCTTGATCGACCCGACCTCGATGCAAGACCGAGCAATAAATAGTCAATGTACACCTTCTACCTTGCGCTGAGATCGATACCAACCCTGTGGCGTCAGGACGAGTATCCCAAACAAGGTCACTTGGATCGCATTTAATTTAACTAAGATTCATGGTCCAAAACCTGATTTTATTATCTAGTGGCCAGTCAAGAATATCGCAACACGTGGACTCCACTACACAGTCGTCGAGCTTGCAGATTGCATGCGCAACACGTGTAAGGCATGTCGAGAGCTCGACATGTGCCCCTCTTAACTCCTATAAATAGCACATTAATTACGAAGAGAAAGACTTTTGGGCATTTCTACCTAACCATATCCATCTCGGGACACTCCGGCCCACTGCCATATGTTCCTGAGCTCAACTACTTGAACCGTTAAGTAGACTTGTATAACTCTACGGAATAAATCTAGTTACGTACATTTATCCATATATACTAGTGTATTTACTACATCAGTGACTTAAATATCTACGGTGATATGTAAAAGTGCACTCAAGATCTATGATTCTCGCTAAACTATAAAGTTACACTTTTACATATCATTTGATATACTTTATAGATTTGCGTAGTGCACTTTCAGTGCTTAAAAGTTTATATTTACTAAATTGTTGTCACATTTTTTTTTTTTTTGCTTTAGAGTTTAATCATCTCATATTAATGGTTAGCATTACTTTGCAATTTATATGTGAGAACTTGTTCTCACCTTATCTTATAGGTATATTATTAGTTCTATTTGCAACGCTTGACTAGAACAATGGACGCAAGAGAATTAGGCAAAAACCAAATATATATATACGAGACTTCTCGCTACATAAATCATCCCCAAAACAATAACTTAGCAAGGCATTACACAACTGAGTTAAAGCTTTGTGTTTGAAAAGGATTTTGGTTTTAGAAAAAAGAGTTTTAGTAAGAAAGGCAAGGAGTGGAAAAAAGAAATAAGAAGAAGCAATAATAGAGTGATCTATGCACACTATCTTTATCTTTATGATATGATAGCACGGTTTTCTTTTTATGTTTTGCACGCAAAGGAGCGCCAAAAATACTGATGTGAAGCTCCAGACGTAAACAAATAATCATCTACCATTTATATCAAATTTTACTTGTAACTTTCTCTTTTTGTATGTACCGTGTATCATCTCAATATATATATATATATATATATATATATATATATATATATATATATATATATATATCACATTCCATATTCTCTACTTCCTTTTAGCTAAGCTAGGTAAAAGGTCACATTAAGATGTTTGCAATTGATTGTATATAGTAATGGATTTAATCTGTCACATGGGACCAAATTATCCAATTACCTTATTGATCATATACATTATTGTGCTAGGCACATTATATTGACTTGTAATGCCCCACCCCCAACCCCCAAAATAACCCTATATATAATATTAAATATATAAATAAATTTCTTGACCTAACTTATATTATATATAATCAGCTTGGTTGGCGTGAGTATTCGTACACTCTCATCCCTTAAAAAGGGTCGGGAGTTCGAACCCCCTCTCGTATGCAAAAACTAATCTGGTGAGCACTTTGTCTTTAATTGGGTCGACCCGGTGTGAATGAATTTAAATGTGCATCCTACAGTTATGACCTGCTCAGGATACAAATCTCATGGTCTGACAAAAAAAACAAACTTATATTATATATATATATATATATATATATAGAATGAAGCTGGTTGTGTGTATTGGGGTTCCACTAAGCACCACCTTTATTTGCCAAATATAGAATATTTCAACTTTTGATTGCAGGGTTGATATGAAAGGGGGCACTTATTGGGGCAAACATGCATTGAATGGTCTTTTCATATTATCAAAAACCATGTTTTGCAATTATTAAATTATTTACTAAAAGCTCCATTATTAGTTTGTTGTTGTTGTTGATGAATGATGATGATTTGAGGGGGAAAATCATATCCGATCCATCCACCTTGTACGTACTGTATATATGTTATTGTGGCCTGCTGCTACTTGCAATTATTGTTGCCATTTTGAAACTGTCCATACTATGATTGTTGGTTTTGTTTTAGACATTTTATCCTCTCTTCTCTCTGTGTGATGCCAGTTGTATCTGTAAGCAATATCATAATAATAATTCATTTCACTGTTGTGTATTCTCTTGCCTAGCTACTTTCATAATTATTGGGTATGTAATAAAAAGGTTTTGGCATTGTATCCTCCAATAAATAAATAAATAAATAAATAAATATATATATATATATATATATATATATATATATATATATATATATAGGGTTGCATTCAAATACAAACCCTCTTAAAATACAAACTTCCTTTAAAATACAAACTTGAACTCGTGCACACATTAACATACTTATATGCACACAGCACGGATGAGGAAAAATCATAATCATCCATCAAAGCGCGTGCACACATTAACATACTTGCATGCACAGAACGCGTATGAGGAAAAAATCACACTCATCCATCAAAGTCCGTGCACACATTAACATACTTACATGCACACAGTTTGTATTTTAAGGGAGGTTTGTATTTTAAGGGGGGTTTGTATTTGCAAATAATCCTATATATATATGTGGTAGAGTTCTAGTGAGAACATGTGCTTAGGTGAGAACACATCATGTGCATCTATCTAATATTTTTTTAATGGTCTAGATTATATTAAGTGTATGCGTACACGCATTAAATGTGCGCAAAAACAGTTTGCGCACATTTAATGCGTGTACGCATACACTTAATATAATCTAGACCATTAAAAAATATTAGATGGATGCACGTGATGTGTTCGAATATGATCCTAACACTCTCTCTCTCTCTCTCTTTCTATATATATATATATATATATATATATTCAAGTTGAGTTAATTTTTTTTTTTGGTTAATTGGTAGCTTATTTGGTACTCAAGTGATAGATTATGAGCAAAGACGTAAGATCAAGACCTGTCAACCGCACTATGAGAATAACACCCATTGTGGTGGCCTCCTTGTGGAATTTCCATGATTTATCCTTCCACCATCTTGTTGGATCAAGGTGAAGGATTTTGCCTTTTGTGGGTAAAATTGAGTTACGTTTTTCATTTGTACAAGGGATGATCGTGGTTCAGTTTCGGTTACGAACCGGCGATACCCGATCTAAAAAATGACGAGCAAATCTCACCGAAAAATTAACAGTTTTAAAAGCCGTGGATTGCAATTAACAAGACTCCAATAGTCACAGGACCCAAAATTGAAATTTACTCCTTTTTTTCTGATTTGAAACCTTTCCTAATATTATAGTACCCGAACCAGAACCGTCCTGATTTAGTTTCTATGGTTTGAATCGAACTGTGGTCATCCTTAGTACACAATTACGTTAATTCCATATTTAGTTTTATACTTTTCAATTCTAGTCCACACAGTTGCGTGTACTATGGTCCACACAATAATGATTGGGGTGGATGTGGGGTGGGGTAGGATAAATGGTGGATGTAGTCACCTTGACCCATTGTCATTTGTTCATTTCTAATGTATCTAAATTGATTTTTAAGTGTGAGTTAAATGACTTAGGAGATGAAAATTACAAATTTATTCTTATAATTACCAGTGAATTCACCGGATGCAAATGGAAAACTAAAATGGAAAACATAATCGGATTTCAATTTGAAGTGGTCGTCTCGGCTATTGGCTCGTTTGTGGGATCTTTGGTGCAATCAGATGACAGGAACTTTGACGGATCTATACGTACTTTCTATCGGGTACATGTAACTATTGATATCACTAAGCCTTTGAAGAAACAAATGAAGTTGAAGAAGGAAAATGGAACATGGGTGGTAGTTGACTTCCAATACGAGAAACTACCCACCTTCTATTTTATGTGCGGTATCATTGGCCATGGTGACAAGTACTGCCCTAAAATGTTACAAGGTGCTGATTTACTAGCTGAAAAGCCTTTTGGTGCATGGCTGCGTGCGGGTACAAGAAGAACTGTTCCTTCTGTGCGACAATGGTGGATAGCGCCAGAATCTAACGCAAATAGTAAACTCTGGAAGGCGCTCGGAATGGAGGCTAACGAGGAACACGGAAATAGTCTTCATACTGGGAAAGGAAAAGAACCAGTGTATGGCTCTGACTCAGGTAATGCGAATAATACTGATGTTGGACACACAACTGTGGCGGAAGTTGTCGTTGCTGAGCAGAAAAGACGTTGTGTTGAAGAAGCAGGAGGGGAAAAGACAACTGTTGTGACCGAGATGGATGTTTTAGGCTGCTTTGCCAAAAAAACGTGGAGAAGGCGGGACTTGTTGTGCAAGCCCGCCTAGGATTATGAGTTTACTATCTTGGTATTGTCGGGGACATGGCAACCCGACGACAGCTCGTGTGCTAGCAGATCTTATTTGTGCAAAGAGGCCAAGTGTGGTTTTTTTTTTATGGAAACTTTTGTTGACAGAAATAAAATGGAGTTTGTGCGTTCGCATCTAGGTTTTGATAACGTGTTTACAGTGGATGACGTTGGACATAGAGGTGGCTTGGCTATACTTTGGTCCAATACTGTGGATATAAGCATTACTGATTTTTCAAGTCACCATATAGATACTATTCTAGCGTTGGACGTGGGTAGCCCTGTTTGGCGATTCACAGGCTACTATGGTTTTCCTGAGAGGAAGGGTAGACGAGAAGCGTGGTAAATGTTGCGATCATTGGCTTCCCAAAGTACATTACCTTGGGTGGTGATGGGAGGCTACAATGATCTACTTGATCAATCTAAGAAGAGAGGTCGAGTACCCCATCCTGACTTGTTAATTAATGGGTTCAGAGAGGCTGTGGCTGACTATGGTTTAATGGATTTCCCGTTCGAAGGAAATCAATTTACATGGGAGCGATCACGAGGCTCTAGTAATATGATTTAAGAGAAGTTGGACCAAATACTTACATCTGATAGTTGGTTAACTATGTTTGAAGGTGCCAAGGCAAGCTCGTTATTATGCCCTTGCAGTGATCATTTGCCTTTGATTCTCATACCAATTGTGATGCAGCGTGTGTGTAAGAGGACTCGTTTTTGTTTTGACAATATGTGGCTCCGAGAAGACAAACGTCGAGAAATTGTTTCCCAAAGTTGGTGCAAAACGATAGGCCTTGATACCCTCACCAAAATAGAATGTTGTGGCCGAGACATTTGGCAATGGGGGCGAAATTATAATAAAGACTTTCAGCGGAGAATAGACCAGTGTAAAGCTACACTTGAAGTGTTGCGTCCTCGACGTGATGAAGACGGATTTAAGGAGTATTTTTGTGTTGAAAAGGAATTGCTTAATCTCCTTGAACAACAACATACTTTCTAGAAGCAACGGGCTAAGGAACATTGGTACAGGGAGGAAGATGTTAACAACAAATACTTTCACAACTCTGTTAAGGCTAGACGACGCATGAACAAAATCCACCGGCTAAAGAATGATTATGGAAATTGGGTAGAAGGGGTGGATGAAATTGGTAATGTTATGGTGGACTACTTTGGATGGAAAATTATTTAAAGCGAATCAAGGAGAGATGCAGGAAATTATTGATTGCATTACTACTAAAGTCACAACCAAGGATAATGCCAAGCTTCTTCGTCTGCTTGGTAGGAAGAGGTACGAAACGCTGTTTTTCAAATGCATCCAGATAAATCACCGGGACCAGATGGACTTGGTCCAGGATTCTTCCAACATTTCTGGGATATTGTTGGAGGGGAAGTGACTTTATTTTGTAGAAGTTTTATTGAAACAGCAAGCTTGCTTGCGAAAGCAAACGACACTTTTATTATGTTGATCCCGAAGAAAGCTAGTCCGAATTCTATGGAAGACTTGCGGCCAATCTCTTTGTGTAACGTAGTTTACAAAATCGCTGCTAAGGTTTGCGCAAATAGGTTAAAATCTCTTTTACAGAAGCTCATTTCAAGTGCACAGAGTGCATTCGTGCCAGGACGTATGATCTCGGACAATGTTATGCTTGCTTATGAGGTGCACCACTTTTTAAACCGTAAAACGCAAGGACGAGAGGGCGAGCCTATGACCGAGTTGAATGGCGATTTCTAGAGGCGGTAATGGTAAATATGGGTTTGATCAGGGATGGGTTGATATCCTTCTTGACACCGTTACTTCGGTTAATTATCATATATTGCATGAACAACGCCAACTTGGTCCTATAATCCCCGAAAGAGGACTCCGACTGGGTGATTCACTCTCACCTTACTTGTTTCTATTTGTAGCCGAGGGGCTAAGCGCCATGATTGAAAAACAGATGTATATAGGAAGTTTACATGGGGTGTGTGTCGCGAGAGATGCACCACCTATCTCCCATCTTCTGTTTGTGGACGACTGTTTCTTATTTCTCCGCGCAAATTCCCAGGAAAGTGAGCAAATGAGGTATGTTCTTGACACTTATGCAACGACTTTTAGGCAAAATATTAATTATGAGAAGTCTGCTATCTGTTTTAGTTCAAACGTCATTCAGCATGTAAGGAATGAGGTGGTTGATATCCTTAGGGTGGCGGAGGGTGAAACTAGTGGAAAATATTTGGGCCTTCCATCACTCATTGGCAAAAGGAAGAAGGTAATTTTGGGCTTTTTTAAAGACCGAATACTTGCAAGAGTTAGGAGTTGGAATGCCAAATTTCTGTCTCGGGCGGCTAGAGAGGTGTTTTTGAAAAAATGTCATCCAAGCCTTGCCTATGTATGCGATGATGGTCTTTCTATGGCCTTTGGGTTTATGTAGAGATATTGAGACTATTATGAATGAGTATTGGTGGTCAAGATCAGTTGGGAACGGCAAAGGTCTACGGTGACGTTCTTGGGATGGTTTATGTGCACCAAAAACTAGCGGTGGTATGAGCTTCAGGAAATTGCATGAAATAAACAAAGCACTCCTTGGTAAATAGGCTTGGCGCCTTGTTATGATGCCCTCGTCTCTTGTCGCACTTGTCTTTAAGGCGCGTTATTACCCTAAATGTTTGTACTTTGATGCAAAAGAGGGCAGTAATCCCTCATATATTTGGTGGGGTATGATGGACGGATTCTCAAAGAGGGGTGTAGGCGAAGGATTGGAAACGGCAATGAGACTAAAATTGGTGCTGATCTGTGGCTGCCTACGGATGAAAATATCCTTATGTTCAAACTATTTTGCATGAGCCTATTTTCGAGGCATAGGTATCATCTATACTCAATGAGCAAGGTACGAACTGGGATGTAGACTGTGTTAGAGATAATTTTTTATGCTCGTGATGCAAATTTAATTCTAAATATTCCTATTAGTGTGCAGAAGTCTCGAGATGAATGGCTTTGGTTCTGGGATCAGAAAGGGGAATATACGGTTAAGTCATGTTATAAGCAACTCACTTTGGTGGTTTAGGATGGCCGGTGTAACACCCCACTTTTCTTAAACTTGATTAACAGACTAAACCTTAAAAGATAAACTAAAGCAGCGGAATAAACTTACTAAACATCTTAGTAGAGGTGTCACCGCCACAATCACCCTTCACGGTGATTGCACAGGCTAAGGATAAACAAACTAAAACAATAAAAGTCTTACTAACATCCAATAAACTAGGGGACGAGTCCCCAATGTCCAGCACCATCAAAACAAGGGTAAACAACTACAAGTCTCAAAAAGTAAATCAACATGAAGAGTTTAGACTACAAAAGCTAACTAATGCTAGTCTAGTCTAACTCGTACATTACGAACTGGGCCCACCTGAAAGGGGTTAACAAACAACAAGTAGAAAACAAACCCGTTAGCACGAAGCTAAGTATAACTCCACTCAACCCTGTAAAGTAATACAGTATATACTTTTGGGAAAAATTTATTTCACATTCTTAAATCGAGCATTCTAAAACACTTAACAATGAATGAACATGCTAAACAGGGTTTCTATATGCTTACAACCTAGTAATCACATAGGCATGCTTTTACAACTATTTAACTTATCAACAAGTTCATGCTTTCATATACTCATCTCGTCAATAAACTCATGTCATCATATAACCCAGTAAGCAAATCTCATGCCAACACATATTCAATAAGCAATCTAATGCAATCATATAATCAACATACAATCTCATGCAATCATATACTTATCATGCAATCTTGTGCAATCATATACTTATCATGCCATCTTGTGCAATCATATACTTAACATGCAATCTCGTGCAATCATATACTTATCATGCAATCTTGTGCAATCATATACTTATCATGCCATCTTGTGCAATCATATACTTAACGTGCAATCTCGTTCAATCATATACTTATCATGCAATCTTGTGCAATCATATACTTAACATGCAATCATATACTTATCATGCAATCTCGTGCAATCATATACTTATCATGCAATCTTGTGCAATCATATACTTATCATGCAATCTTGTGCAATCATATACTTATCATGCCATCTTGTGCAATCATATACTTAACATGCAATCTCGTGCAATCATATACTTATCATGCAATCTCGTGCACTTAACTTAATCACGCAATAAAATAAACATGATGCTTTAGTATAAGTATAGATAGATATACATATACGCTCATTTGTAAAAAGAGTACTTTTTTGTGGAGGTTTCTTAGAGTCACAATGACTCGCTTTGCTCTTCTTTTCTTAGAGTCTCAATGACTCGCTTTCTTTAGAGTCGCAATGACTCGATTTCTTAGAGTCGTAGTGACTCGCTTTCTTTACTCGTGGGTGAGGTAGGAACTTCATCGTAGCGTGAATGGACTTATCCGAGCTCAGCGTCTAGCCGGCCTAATACTCATCTCGCCCACAGAATCACTCTCTTGGTTCTTTTCTCAAACTCTGTGGAATCAGGTATCGAACTATCAGTATGTCATCTCTGAGCTCCTAGTTACTTAACTAAAACTCTATTCAAAACTAGCCACGCAAGCAAAGCTACTAACTGAACTTTAAAGCTTAAATGATTAACTTGATCATAGCCCCCCGAGGAACCACCTGGAGGCATAAAGCTGAGATCCCAACCGTACGGGGTCCACCTCTGAACATTTTCAATCCCCATCCTTTCCTCCATCACTGCCGCTCTTTGATCAAAGTTGGCAAAGCCGTAGTTGATTTGAGTGCTCAAGTTATTAAACCTTGTGTTGATCATCTCATACATTTCCTCATAGGAATGTCTTCTAGGTCCACCCATGTACTCTCCATGCGATCCTGCCTGGGGTGCTGCAACAGGTGCTCCCTCATCCTCAGTTCTCATCTCTTGATCCGTTCCCACAACATTCCTTTCACCACTCGCTTCAGCTATGTGTCCAGCTTCAATTCCCACACTTGCCCACTTCTTTTGTGGTACATTCAGACTGACCACAAGTGCTATCTTTTCATCCAAAGGTTTCTTAGCAATGTCTGCCAAGGTTAGGTACTTGTTATCAACGGTTTGGTATAATTCATAGAATCTCAAATTGGTGGCATTCAAAGCCGTCCTTGTGGTCCTTTGCACTCTTTCTCCTCTCTCGGGCAAGTTCATCTTGATAAAGATCCAACTCAACATCATGCCATAGGACAAATGCTTCCTGTTTCTTGTCTTAAAATAGGACATGTGCTTGAGGATTAAAGCTGGCATATTTATCTAATGTGCAAATCTCAAAAAGAACGCAATGGTACAAGTCCAACTACCAATCTCATTGGAGTTGTTCCGACATGGGAACAAACACTCTTCTATCAACAATACCAACAACTTTTTCTCACCACTCAAGGTGGATTTCTCAGGTCTGTACTCCTTAGGGAATTCCTCCCTACTACCAGTCATGTATCTCAGATACTCAAGATAGGTCACTCTATCGTGGGAGATCCAATCATCCCGATCATGTGTCAATTCCGTCTAACGGTAAATCAAACCAATTAGACAAATTTTGTGGTGTCAACTCAATTTTGGTACCTCTCACATTAGAGGTAACCTTTGTAACCCCCTTCCTGTGTTTGGTAGCCAGATTCTCATAGAATTCAATAACTAAATCTGGGTAGCTTTCTCCCTGAATCTTAAAAATTTCCTCAATAACCCTCGACTTTCTAGCATCCGATTAAAATATTCAGAAAAGTGCTCAGGAAAGTAGGTTTTACCTCCATTAACTGTGTAGTTAGGACCATCATGGCAGGTTTCTTCTACCGGTTGCTTTCCCCTTTCCATTGCAATCCAAATAATGGCCCTGTTTGGTAAAATGGTTGTTAGCTGATAGCCGTTTGCTGTTAGCTGATTGTGTTAATTAGAGAGTATAAATAGTTGATAACATTAGCTGATTGTAGAAAAATGTTTGGTAAATTAGCTGTTTGCTGATAGCTGTTTGATATAATTTCTTTTCTCAAAAAGCTAATTGAAAAAGTTGCTAGGAGTAGCTTTTTTAATTTTAGCCTTTTGGAGTTGCAAAAAGCTAATTAACTAAACATTTATATTGATATTTTAACTAAATCAAACAATTAATAGTGATCAAATAAGCCAAAATTGGCCTATAGGCCAATTTTTTACCAAACAGGGCCAATATTTTTCTTGTGCTTAGGATAGCTTGTAGGATGCACTCTTGAACTTTCTTGGAGTAGATATGGTGATTTGAAGGAGATAGATTTTGCTTGGGGTGGAGGCAGAATGCTACGCCAAGGAGAGAAGAGGAGATGATTTCAACAATCTGATTTGGGAGATTCTGGAACAAAGCTTAAAGCTAGCGGCTCCTGGCGACGGCTCTCCTTGGGCCCCGGTTCGAAGACCGGTGTCAACGTAGCCTGACACGGCCCTAGGTTACGGGCTATAACGTGGAATGTGACCACGTTCCGTCCAACGGAACGGGGTCTGTGGTTCTCCGTGGGCTAGGCCCGCCTACAGGTCGGATAATCGGGTGTGAACCGATTCCGCTCCAAATTCTTTTGGTCCTCCGACTTTGTCCCTTCCACAACTAAGGTCAAAATTGAGAGTAGTCATTGACTTTACAAAATCCCAATTCTTAGTCAATCATTTGACTTTTCAATCCCTTTTCGGAATTGCTGGATCCAACTTGAACTTGAATTCAATTCTCGTCCAATTCTTTCTTATCAAAATTAAATCCTTTCCGTTTTCACTTGCTTAGGGATTAAACACTACTTTCAAAACTGCCTCTTCTACTTAAACTTTAATCGTTCATTAACGATTTCACTTTTACTTGCTACTAACCTGTCCTTAAAAGTTTTCACTTTTATTCTCGGTACTGTTGTCTATACTTTTTCTGAAGGTATTTCTAAACAACACCTTAATCTTCAAGTCCCATACAAAACACAAAATTGCACCAAACTTTCTCAAGCACATAGAGTCAACAAATACTAAGCCAGAATCAATAACACTTATTTTCCAGTTTAGAGTGTTACCTTTCTCAAGATCGCGCCCTCCAGCCTGTATCAGTCCCATGACCATAATCCTCCCTGGTCCAGCTCCTCCCGGACGTCCCTGCTGAGCTCCTCCTCGTCCATAATTGCCATTTCTGTGCGGACCTCCTCTCGACTGGTTCCCACGACCCATCCCTTGGTTTGGTGCCTGACTGGACGGACCGCTAAACGGCTGGCTCGGGGTCGTACTATGAGATTTCTCCATCCTCGGATGCCAACAGACGGCAGCTCTATGGCCCGGCCTCCCGCAATGGAAACAAGTCACGGGTGCTCCTCCACACGTAGTCCGAGGGTGATCCTTACCGCACTTCGAGCAAACCACGCTCCTCTCACTGGATGATCCTCCAGCCCCAACTCCCTGTCTCATCACTAGATTCTTCCTTTCTCCACTTCGGTTGTTATTTCTGCCTGTAGGATTGAACCTATGCCCCTTGCATGACTGGGAGTCCATACCCCCGTTCTTCTTCCTCGATCCATGCATGGCATCTCGATGTAGTTGCTGAATCCTGGAGTGACCAACAGCTGCGTCGTAAGCCTCAGTCAACGTTGCAAACTTCGTCGCAGAGAACAATCTCTGTGCATCATAGTGCAGTCCTCGGACAAACTTCCAGGCCTTACTAACCTCATCTGGTGCTAAGGTGGGAGTGAAACGAAACAACGCCACAGAGCGGGCGTGATACTCCTGAACTGTCAAGCTTCCTCGCTCAAGATGCAAGAACTCCTCATATTTTGCAGTTTTGACGTGCCCCGGATAGAACCTCTCTCTCATTACTTTCTTGAACATCTCCCAATCAAATCCTTCTTTTTCCTTGATAGTTGGTCCCTCCATTACCCACCAGTGATCAGCTTCTCCTTGAAGGTAGTACACGGCAGCCTCTACTCACTGATATATCGGACAGCCTACTACGC
Organism: Ipomoea nil; assembly: GCF_001879475.1. NCBI lineage: Eukaryota > Viridiplantae > Streptophyta > Magnoliopsida > Solanales > Convolvulaceae > Ipomoea > Ipomoea nil. The sequence continues at coordinate 4,199,246 of NW_017618708.1, forward strand.
CGAACAGCTTGTCGAACGTACGAATCCAACTCTCAAGGATCTCCGGGTCCTCCTGGTCCAAATAACTTGGTGGATTGGGTCCAGTGATCTTCCTAGACACATCCCCGCCACTATTGTTCCCATTAAGCACGGCGGCTCCGATAGTCTGAGTCAGCTGCGTAAGCTGGCGTAAGCTCTCGGTCAAATCAGTGGACGATGATGATCCTGGTCCTGAGGAATAGGGAGTCCCTTCTCTAACTCTTCACAGTGGCATCGCTTTCTTAGAGTCTCAATGGCTTGCTTTCTTTAGAATTGCAATGACTCGCTTTCTTAGAGTCGTAGTAACTCGCTTTCTTTACTCGTGGGCGAGGTAGGAACTTCACCGTACTGTGAATGGACCTATCCGGGCTCAGCGTCTAGCCGGCCTAATACTCATCTCGCCCACAGAACCACTCTCTTGGTTCTTTTCTCAAACTCTGTGGAATCAGGTATCGAACTATAAGTATGCACACCCCCTGACAAGGATTCCAAGCCTGGCGGGCAATTTCCAACCTAGTAACTCGGGAATATCGACCTCGTAACTTCATATCTGATCGCAATATCCGTTTCTTTCTCAACTTTCTTTCTTTCTCTTTTCTTCCGAGAGGACATAGTCCTAACAGGCCTCCAAAACCACGGATTACTCACACTAGATACGTATAGATATAACTCATGCATTTCAAACCATGCAATACTTTACTTATACACTTAAGCACATAACTTCTCAACAAATTCTCAATACAACAAGATAATGACTTTCCGAAATAGATATGAGTTTTTGGAAAATAATACTTAGGCTCACATTGGCCACTTATGCACTTTTAAAACATGGTAATGCTCAAACATGCACTTCACTGTACAATATACTTTCAAACTTCCTTCACTGTGAACTTTTAACAATTATCTAAACATGCTTGTAAATCATAATTTAGCAAATCTTCTTTGACAAACACTTAGCAAGTATTCAACATGCACTTGAACCCAAAATACTCAATGTAATCTCATTTACTGTAATCTAGCATTCAAGGAAAACATGCTCTGTACACTTCAACCTTTAATAAACTTGGCAAGATTCTCAATAAGTCATAATAGACACTGTCAGCATGTTTTTCTAACAAAACTTAACAATAAATTTCATGCTTCTCAATTTAACAATCAAATAATAACATGCTCTTCAAATACACACCTAAAACTGATGCTTCTCATTCCTATTCACTGTGAATATGCTTCAAACTACTTCTGTAACATATTTCTTCACCAAATCTAACACAAAAAGCTCATTTCTACTCCAAATTCGATGAAATCAAAGTCTAAAGTCATGACGGCCCCGAGTGTCTGAGCCACAAGGGGCCGCGAGTCCCGGTCCGAAACAACACGTAGCTGAGCCACAAGGGCCCGGCCACTGCACAACTGAAGCTTGGCGGAGCACTCGGCGGGACTTGGTGTATTCCGCTTCCTGGCTCCGCCTTCTCACGGCTCAGGGCAACGGCCCTCTCCAAGCGTTGTTCCCTAGGGCCGCCCTTTCACGGGGCTGGCCAACGGCTCCCTCCTAGGGCCGTTGGCTAGGCCCGTGAACAATCTGGTGCACACTGTCTTGTGCACCAAATGTTCTTCTTCCACCTGTAGAAATTATTTCAGACAATCCAACACTTCCAAAACCTTAGCAACACATCATATATCAACAATAGATCACTTAATAGCTCAAACCCTTCAATAATCTATCATTTCTCTCACAAAATAGACTTCACGGAGTCTAAAAATAGCTTTGGGAGTCCATGGGGTTATACCTTTGTAGATTCCTCCTTTGAGCTGGGATTCCACCTTCTTCCCAAGCTAGCTACACCCTCCTTCACCTCCTAAACATCTCAAACAAACCATACAAAGCTTAACACTAGAACCTCAGAGGATGGTTGAAAGCTAGAAGAAATGGAAGGTTAGGATTGATTGGAGAAAGATGGTGAAAACTTACTGTGCTTTCCTTCTTGTTTGCAGAGCTCTAAGATGGGAAGCCAAGAATGGAATCAGGAGAGGAAGAATGAGCTAACTATTCCTTTTATATGGGTTCAAACACCTAGGATGATCCCTCATGATTGGTAGAGGGCAAAAAGGTAAAAGCTTAGCTAGAAAGTTGCATCAGACAAAGGTGTTGGTGGCTTGTGGTCGCTTCATGAACCAAGGGCTAGAATTGATATTTAAAATAGTTGGGGTTGAAAAGGAATTTTCCCAAAAATGTTTTCTAGATAAACACTTAATTTAAGCTTCTCAGTTTTCTCCCGGTTTCTCTCAGAAAGGTTTCTCAGTTCAAAACTTGGCACACGAAGTACCCGAAAATTTAGGATTTTAGAAATAAAACTTCTCGGTGTTGAATTTATTTAGAAAGTCACTTAAAATAATTTATTCAACACCGTTCTTATCGCAAAAATTTTGTATGAGTAAAAATTGGCTATTTTGAATTTCTTTAAAACGGAATTTATAAAATTAAAATTTGGGTTGTCACAGCCGGCCTTGGTCTAAAATTTGGAACCTCCATATACCACCTAAGGTGAAGTCCTTCTGTTAATTGGCAATTGGCATGATCTATTCTACCAAACCGGGATGCTCTTGTTTCAAAATATGTAGCGTGCTCATTGGTTTGTCACATGTGCAGGGGGGAAGATGAAAGCGCAATCCATTTGTTCGCCAACTGCCGGGAAGCTGTGAATGCATGGAATAAATTGGGGGTGCCAGTTCCTGCTCATGCAAATGGAAATAATGTCAGTGCCTGGTTTTTTTACTATATTAATGCTTTGAGTGTTGATTTGCTTGCTAAGTTTGTTGTGACTTGCTGGGGAATTTGGAGAAGCAGGAACAAAAATATATAGAAGGGAACTCCTTTTGACTTGAATCTAACGCTACAGAGGGCACTTTTGTTCCTGGAAAATTGAAGGGCGGCGAATGAAACTTGTAATGCTACTACCAATGCCGAAGTGACGCACTGGGTTAAGCCGCAAAGATGTAGGCTCAAGTTGAACACTGATGTGGCAATAAACCTGGAAAATAACGTGAAGGGTCTGGGCTAGGTGTTGAGAGATGATGAGGGGCGTTTTCTTGCTGCTAAAAATATGTGTGTGCCCGGAAATTATATTGTTAAAAAAAAAAAAAGATGAAGCTCTAAATCTCCAGGAGGCTCTCAATTGGCTTAAGGACACATGTATGGGTAATATGAAAGTCGAGATGGATTCCTAGATTGTTTTTCATGCTATCCGTACTACACCTTTCAATTCTACTTTCACTGTTGGAAATTATGAAATTTTCGACCACCTGAAAGTGATCTTAAATCAAGACGAAAGCCTTGTTCCGATCACTTTTGGTATCCGGAAAAACCTTTGTTGCTATTTCTGACCACTTTTTACTTTCGACTTGATTTAAGATCAATTTCAAGTTGGTCGGAAATTCCATAATTTCTAGCAGTGTTTTGGTCTGTTAATTGATGATGTTAAAGAATTAGCATCCATGATTGGTGATGTTGAATTCCGTTTTGTAAAGCGATTTGCGGATTGCGTCGCCCATTCTGTTACTAGGGAGCTCTTTTCTGAGTTAGGTTGCAGGGAATAGTATGACACTCCTCCCTATTTTCTTGTAAGTTGTCTTGCTCATGATTTAATTAATGAATTTTTTAATGGCTGGAAATTGGAATTATGATGTCCAATTGGTGGGTATATATATAGAACTAATGATACGCTTATAAAAGATTCATTGAGCATAGGCTCATAATAAAAGATGTGTTATTTATTTGTTTGTTTATTTATATTCAATAAATGAATCAAAAAATAAAAATAAAATCAAAGCATCAATATTATACAAAACGTAGTCAAATAATAACTCTACTCTGTCATTAACCTTTCGGAAATAAAATCTAACAATACGAAAATATGGATAGTATATCATTTCCATTATACATACATTACCTTATAGACCATCTCCTTTGAATCTCTCTCAAAGATCATATCATTAAAATCTTCACTCCAACTCAATGAAAGATCATGATAATTAAATAGCTTATATCTCTATAATTAAATTGAATGCAATAGATCGAGATTAATCTCTTTTTTTTTTTTAGTAAATACCACATATGGTCCTTCGAGTTTGGTGACATCGCCATCAATGGTCCCTAACTTCCGTAATTACCCTCCGTCATCTTCCGAGTTGTCAAAAGTTACCTTCTAGCGTCCTTCCGTTACTTCCTCCCGTCTTAGCCTTCAAAATGGACGGTAATATTGTCATTTGACTTATACGAAAAGAGTTAATACCAGCCAAGGTCTCTCGAGTTTGGTGGTTTGGCCATCTTTAGTCCCAAGTTTCACTGCATCATATTCCATTATTTTCCTTCTTTCATATTCTCTTCTTCATATGTATTATTATTACTATTATTTATAGTTATTATTAAATTCTTATTATCATTACTATTATTTAAAGTTATTATTGTTATTATTAAATTATTATTGTTATTGTTATTGTTATTATTATATTACTAGCATTAAATTATTATTATTATTATTATTGTTGTTGTTGTTATTATTATTATTATATTCATATTATTATTATTGTTAATGTTATTATTAAATTATTATTATTATTATTTATTGTTATTATTATTATTTTAAATTATTATTATTATTATTATTATTATTATTGTTATTGTTATTGTTGTTGTTGTTGGTGTTGTTTTTATTGTTGTAGAAATGTACAAATGCTATTATTATTATTATTATTATCATCATCATTATTATTATTATTATTATTATTATTATTATTATTATTATTATTATTATTATTGATGGGGTGAGGACCCCGGCCCAAGGAGATGGGCCCAAAAGAGAAGGAGTCCAAGATAGAAGATATGGGTTAGTGAAAGAAAAGCCCGGTGGTGACCTGGGCCGAGTCTAGGAGTCGGCCCAACCCCAAGTGGGGAAGGAGACTTGGCCCAGGAGCTGGTAAGAAGCATTCAAGTCGGTCCAAGAGCCGTTGGGGGAACACTCAATGCGGCATTCAAGAGGATTCGGCCAAACGGCCCGTTAAGGGTCCAAAGAGCCGTTGGCCGATTCAGTAACAGCGCCCGAACTGTCTTATAGTGTAATTAGCCTTGAAGGCGATATTTAATGTACTTCAATTCGGCTAGAGAGGAGCCTACTATATAAAGGCCCCTCCACCCTTGTAAGAGGGGCGAGTCCATGCCCAGTGAGGAAAGACACACATTTCCGACTGTTCTTTGAGTTATCCCTTCATTTCTTTAGAAGCTGTTGTGAAAGGTGAATCCACCGACCAAGGTTGTGTTGGACCTCCCTGGGTCCAAAAACCCAAAAACTAACAGTTATTGTTATTGTTATTGATATTGTTATTATTATTATTATTATTATTATTATTATTATTATTATTATTATTTATTGTTATTATTATTATTATTATTAAATTATTAAATTATTATTATTGTTGTTGTTGTTGTAGAAATGTGCAAATGCTATATAGGATGAGTGTATTTAATAAAATCGGAAAATTAGAGAAATAAAAATCTGGAGGAATGGAAAAATAGAAAATAGAAAAAATTTGTAGTAAACGACCCCTATACATTTGTAAACTTTATTTAATGAAGTAAACGACCCCTATACATTTGTAAATTTTCTTTAATATTGTATAGGAGAAGAGGGAGTTCGAGTTGGAAGTTGAGAAACCACCAACTTTCTTTAATATTGTTTGGCCAAGTTTGGGACTAAAGATGGCCAAACCACCAAACTCGAGGGACCTTGGCTGGTATTAACTCTTTTCGTATAAGTCAAATGACAATATTACCCTCCATTTTGACGGCTAAGACGGGAGGAAGTAACGGAAGGACGCTAGAAGGTAACTTTTCACAACTCGGAGGATGACAGATGGTAATTACGGAAGTTAGGGACCATTGATGGCGATGCCACCAAACTCGAGGGACCATAGTTGGTATTTACTCTTTTTTTTTTTTACTAACAATTATTTTTTTTTACTAACAATTATTTAACATATATGTGTTATAGTATATTGCATTGATGGAGAAAGTTAAACTGAAAGTCTGAATTAATAATTAACTCAATAAGAAGATTAAGGATAAATAGAATAAGAGATAAAGATAATATTGAAAAAGACAAAATGTCTAATATGTTGTTAAAAAAACACTTGAATATTACAGAAGAAAGTCTCAAGACAAGACATAATATGTCCCAAACTATACAAGGAATCGATTATTTATACTAATCCTTCAATCAAATAACTAACTTCCACGTGAATAGATACCCTCGCAAGACTCAGTTTTCGCTCCACTGTCATGCCAGCCGACCCCAAAGTCTAACCCCAGGGTCCCATGTCAACCTTGGGACCAAGCATCCTCACGGCTTCCGCTTCTTATGTCGTGGTCGACTCCGGTGGCCGAGTCCAAGTGATGGCCAACCTCAAGACCAAGAAATAACGCAACCTACACTTCCTTGGGTAGCCTTTAGTTGACCCCGGGTCTTTCGGGTACATCTTTCGAGCTCATGCCTAGTCGACAAAGCTCCCAACATGGTCGACCCCAAGATTGACCCTCAGTCTTCATGCTTCACCTTGGATTCTCACCACACCTCTTGGGTTTAAAAGTTTAGGTCGAGTATAATATATCCATAATGTATAATGGGCTTAAATCACGATGCCTTTATATAAAATTGATTGAGCTTATAGTAACTAGAGAAGTTATATAGTGCACCAGGGCGCACAACTGCCCAAAACGACATCATTTTTTATGTTAAGATTTTATGTGTATTATGTTAAGAGTTTATGTGTACTATGTTAAGAGTTTATGTGTATTATGTTAAGAGCTTATGTGTATTATGTTAAGAGTTTATGGGTATTATGTAAATGTTAGATTATATGTATGAGTTAAGTGAATTTTCTTTTCCTTCCCTCTGCATCAGAATAGGTATCCAAGCCTGCGTTAACCGACAAGGGGAATGTTCTAAAATAAGTAAAAAATATATATATTTTTAACCAGAAGATAGTGACAGAATGTTTATTTTACTATACAATTCTGTACATTCAAAACATGGAATTTTTTTTAGAAGTTGACGGCAGAAACGGGAAACGAAATTTCTAAAAAAAACAGATACAAAACGACATCGTTATGGCCAGGGCGCACAATGCATTGTGTCCCGATGCACGATATAATTTGCCTAGTAACTATACACATCAATGAAACTAACCATACATTTTAAACATTTCAATTTTAACAAGATCACACTTAGCTTCCTCTACAAAAAAAGGAAAAAAAAAAAAACGAATTTTATTGATTTATTTACATTTTTGTAGATAAATTTAAATTCTCTTGTAGGGTTTTATGAAGCAATGACTTTAAATAAAGTATATATAAATGCAATTGAATTTGTTAAGCAGTCGCCTTCTTATCCCAAACTTTGTATAGACACATATATTAGGTAAGTACATTAATAATGTTGTTTTGTGTGTTTGAAACTTTATGGGATAATTACATTCATTCCTCCATCATGTGCTGCCACAAAAATTTGTTAATCTGTCTCTCTCGTTTGATAAATATATCTTCAACACGAAGGAAACCCTCAAGTAAAGTAAAGTGGATGGGAAAAAGGGGCATTATATATATTTGTAGGGTTAGATTACCCCTATCTATCTATCTTTTTGTGAAAAGGCCAAGCATTGGTTTTACGGAAAGTTCAATTTATCACATGCATTTCCCTTGTGATGTAAAGCAATAAAACACGATTATATATGAAATTAATTTTTTTTCTAAATAAAAAGATAAGGAGTCTTACATTTCATTTTCATCGCTTTTCTAATTCTAGACCATAGCTTTATATTACTCAATTTATAAAATTATTGACAAAGTCGGAAAATGTTTTCAATATAGGTTATAAAAAAAATATGCCTAGATTTATATTTTTATTACCATCTTATTTTATGTGTCTGGTTCTATTAATAAGATTTGACCGAAGTTATTTTTAATTCAATTTTTCATTATGTTATGAGTTTACATATAAAAATATTATGTTGCAGGAAACTATAAATTTGAAACTCTTTAAAAATTTCAAGCGAGCGGGGTTAGCACTTATAGGTTTCTTGTTCTTCTAATGAAAAAATAAGTACATAGATGGAGCTAATCTTATCATCATTTGATATTATAGGTTGAGACTTTGTTCTTTAATGCAAATGTATTTAGGTGCATTTTGGCAAATTTTAGGAATTTAAGAATTAGATTTGTTGGGGGTGGTACTAGTGGAGTAGTGTCGACATGGCAAGTCCATGAGCGGTTTATTATTGGGTCTAGTAATTGCTCGGTGAGAATTATTGTGTGGATCATGAATATACGGTACATTTTTATATGTTAAAAGTATAATATTTGTGTACTGAATGTATATTATTTGATAATATATATAAAATAATGTACTTTCAGTACTACAATAATGTATTCTACATACATAAATAATATACTTTTAGTATATTTTTTAAAATATACTTTTTATTTAGAGCAACCACATCAATGCATAATATGGGGATAATGTAAGTTGAATTCTCTCATGTTGAAGATAATAACCAATGTGGAGAAGAAAGAATACAAAAATAATTCTCCTGCAAAGGAGGGGAGAATGGAAGAAGAAAAAAAAAGCAACGCACGGACTACGCGTATCGCGCAGTCCAAGAGGAAGGCCGGGCGCGTGCAGGAGACGCGTCAGGCGCGCCTGACGCGTCTGATTTCATCAGTTTTTTTTTTTTATATATATATTTTAACTTTTTTTTGTTTTGTTTTTTCTTTTTTCTCTCTCCCCTCCCACTTTCTCTTTCATAATCACTCTTACATTATTATCCCCCAAATCTCCCCAACTAATGTGGATGCTCTTATGGTCAATGTAATAATGATTGTCCAAAAGACGAGAAGGCCGAAGTATACGGATAGCGGTCCAGTCAAAATGATGGAATAATATTTATGGCGACCTAGCATTAAAGAAAGACAGTTATAGCGATCTTATAATTATGGAAGAACAACCCAGTCAACTTACATAAATCTTACATACCTAAATATCCTTTTGACCTATATTATTTATACTTTCTTAAATATCATTTACTTCTCTAAATCCATCCCACTAACTAAATAATATCTTTATATTTCCTAAGTCACTTCTATAGTCCAAAATATTTCCTATACCATAAATATTCAATTGCGTCTATTTTTATTTTTTTTTTATCTTGGCTCAAATTTATTTATTTTCTATCTCATCATCAAATCAGTTATCATGACCTGCCGAATGACTACCCTCTTAGTTATAAAACCATCAGGATTAAAGAAAAGTGTTTGAAACACACTTAAGTTGCAACCAGAACATTACAAGCAGCAAGGATCTCTATGATTGCATCTTAAGTAGATATGGTAGTGGCATCACTACGTACAAGAAAACATTGAAATATTTATGAATTCAAATTAATTAAATACCTATATTATATTTCATTGATTTACCTTAAAATTTTTATGTAGATAAATTTAATTTTTCTTGAAGTCTGTATGATATAAGGCCATAACAATGTCTTTAACAGTTACGACTTTACGAGTAAAGAATGACATCTTAATTTTGAAAATGGCCTGGTTCTAATTTCTTTTGTTGTTTGAGAACGGAGAAAGATAACGTACTATTTATTTATAATGAAACTAGTTGTCCTGGTTTACAATAATTTAAATGTGAGTACATACACTATCTAAACATACTTGTAATATATAGATATTTTAAACACTTTTTTATTAGTAAATTTGATAGAAATGACGATATAAAGTTTGAGTGAAATGGACCAATGATTTAGTTATATATCTATCTTATGACTTTACGAACAAAGCAATAAGTATTACATATCTCATCATAAGAGATAATCTCACACAAAATTTAAATTTTTTATAATGCGAAAAATTTTTATAAAAGTTTTAATATAATTTTGAGTGTAAGGTTTCATTTGTTATTTTATGGTCGTTTCAAAATATCAAAGTTTCAAAATGGTTTTATAAGTTAATGATTTTCAAATAAACTTTTGAGTCTTTTGATTTTTATTTGAAACAACTTTTGGGTCAAATAATACTTCAAAATGAATTTTAGGTTTCAAAATATTTCCTAATCACTTTTGAACTAATGAATGAACTGACGAAGGAAATGGATGCAGGCCGGCCGGGTTGCTCTTTGAAGCTTCCCCGCCGCCTTGCATCCACCTAAAAAAGTTCACGGACATAGGTCCATAAAATAGTTAGTTTATAAATAACTTTAATTTATTTAACAATTATTAATTGTTTGATTTAATTAAAAAATTAATATAAGTATTTGATTAATTAATTTTTATAACTCTAAAATGTTAAAATTTAAAAAGTTGTTCAATGTAACATTTTTAATTAATTTTTTGAAAAAAAAAATTATACCAAATAGCTATCAGTAACAGTTAATTTATCAAACACTTTTCTACAATCAGTTAATGTTATCAACGAACTAGTTATTATAGCATCTAATTAACCCAATTAGCTAACAGCTAACAGCCATTTACCAAACATGGTCATAGTCTCATCTTCTAAATATCTTTTATTTGTTTTATGGAAGGTTCTGCCCAGGATGATTCTCATACTTGAATGGTCACAAGTCTGATTTTTGTTAAGACCTTCTCGATTGAGTTCATCGCACATACATAATTTTTCTAGTATGATTTATTCATCATGTGTACTTTGCGGACTTTTATACATTAGCGAGGTTTACTCAATACACAACATCAAATAATTTGAAGTAAATTAATGTGAACTAATCTTTCCTAATTGTCAAATCATTCTAAAGTTCATTTGAAAATTTTAAAAAGTATGTGTGCTAATAAAAGCATGCTTTTCATCCTTCCTAAGTCTTAGGTTAAGGTGTCTATATCAATTGGCAATAGAAGTTTAGATTTTTTTTTTGTGTGTGTTTAATGTAACTTTTTTACTACACTGGCAATAGAAGTTTAGATTGTTTTTTTGTTTGTGTTTAATGTAACTTTTTTTACTACACTTACGGATACAAGCCTAAGCTGATTGTTGGATTGCACATTAATGGTTATATGTTCAACACATCCCCTCACGTGTGCGATGGGCTCCAAGCAACACATGGACCGTAATCTCTTTTTTTATTAGGTGGCGTTGAAACTCAAACCCATGACCATTTGATACCAAATTGAAGCATGTGCTCCATCTCAACTAAAAGCCTAAGCTGATAGTTGGATTGCACATTAATGGCTATATGCTCAACACAATCAACGTATTTATAGGCATCTCTAAAGATGTACATATACAAAAATACCTTTGTACTGTACTGTAGGCCTAACAACCCACTCCGCTCCGCTTCATTCCTTATATTAGATATACTCAACAAATCTCCACCTTGGCGAATATGTCCCTTAGAAGAAAAAACTTTATCTCACATATACCCATGGGTTGAGATAACTAGGGTTATCTAGCATCTGAAAACACCCAACAAATTTAAACAATGTTTGAACTTGTCAGTAGTAATTGCCTTTGTCAACATGCATGTCTGTCACATTCTCACTAGTATGAATTTTCTTCAACATCTAACAAGAAATAACCAACTCTCTAATCTTATGGAACCTTATGTTAATATACTTAATTCTGGCATGATATATTTGATTTTCAGCCAAAAAGATGGCACTCTGATTGTTGCAATGTAACTAAACTCCACCTTACTCTAGTACCAATTTGTTAAGATTAACAAGAACAATAAGCAATGACTAACAAATGGTATGCCAATGACCTTGTGATCTAGTAGCACGAAGTGGCTCTCCAAATGGGAGGTCATGAGTTTGAGCCCTAGTGGAGACATTTATTAACTCTTTGTTCTTCAGTAGGTTGAGAAAGTAGATATGAACAGATACTACATTGTAATAGAATCAGTAGAACTAGAAAAAAAAAAAAAACTAACAAATGGTATCAGAGCCAGATCACCGATCGAAAATGTGACGATATAATGAAATAAAATTGCACATTCCCTATGAGCTATGAATTTGACTTATGTAGTTGTAAGCACTTGATCTTAATAATCTATATACAGTTTTTGAATATTGTGTATATAAATTTTATTTTCTAATATTAAATTAATTAATATATAAAATAGAATTGTAATACCTTTATTATTATCCGACACAAAATGAAATGTAAGTACTCTAGAATTCATTATTAAATATTGTTAAAGTTTTTTTATTAAAAAGATTAGCTGTGCTAGCAAAACGAGGCTTTATTTTGTGTCGACAATGTTTGTTGTCAAGAGAATAAAATGCATCGAGATCCCAATTTCTAACGCATCGTACGGATTTTGGATGAAATTGTTGGATTCTACTTTATTTCAAATAAAATTTTTATTATTCTGTTAATTAATGAGTGGATCGTCGATTATCACTGACCTAAAATTGTATGTAAAACTTACATTTTTAAAATCTAGTTTAATTAAATTTGCCTCCATCTTCCATGTATGTTCAAATCTCATTTATATAATTTACAAATTAAATAAATCAGAGATATATACAAAGTTGGCATAAAATGACTAGTGATTTTAGTATCGAGATTGATAGAATAATATATAACGGAAAATATTTGTGTTAATAATTTGCAATGAGATGGGTATATAACCCTTTTTTTATTTTATTTTGAGTGACATGATAAATTTATAGTCACTACTTGATGATGTGCATTGAGTAAATGTCGCTTATTAAACCATATATGAGAAGAAAAATCGTACTAGAAAAATCATGTGAGACGGACTTCACCAAGAGAATGTTGACAATAATCGAACTCGTAATCTTCTAATATGAAAATTATACTCTATCCATTGAAGCATCCATTCCGAGTTTTTTTTTTCTTTTTTTTTTTTAAAAAAAATACTTTTCGTTGTTTTGATACATACAAAATGAGTAAAATTAAAGTACATATTTATTTTTATTAGAATAGTATTATCTTTCACTGATATTCAAACTTGTAATCTCCCATTTGAGAGGATCATAATTATGCCGCTCGACCACAAGTACATATTTATTATTAGTTATTATTATTAAAAAAAAAAAAAAAAAAAGATATCACAATATTAAAACCCTAAATTCCACCCACTAGCTTTTCCATTCGTGGGAGATTCTTTCGTGGTTGGCTAGCTAGCTGGCTAGAGCTAATGTTTTGTTTTTTTTTTTTTTTGTTTTTTTTTTTTTTTGTTTTTCTTTTTTGTTTTTTTTGTTTTTGTTTTTTTGTTTTTGACATTTTCTAATACATATATAGTTTTGATGGAAAATGATTTACATATTTTCTACAAAAATTAAAAATTAAAATTATCTGATGCAATAAAATGTGATTGGTTAATTATTAGATAATATATCAATCAATTACAATACCTCATATGAAAATTTTTTATATAAATAAAGTTCGTATGGTATTACTTTATTCATATAATAATTTTAATTGTTTAGGAAATAATTAAGGAAGTGTTTTGCAAATAGTTGTTAACTGATTAAGTTAGCTGATAGTTAATTTGACTAATTAATAGTTTTAGTTGGTTGTAAAAATGTATTTTATAAATTAATTGTTTGTCTTTAATTGATTACTCGTAAAATGATGGACATTAATAACAACCACAACAACAAAGTTGTTCTTTTTCTAAAGAGGGACACCCCTCTAAATATAAAGGCGGAGCCTAAGTCACATAACAATGTTTTTTTCTTAAATAATAGGAGGCGTTTTGGAGAAAACAATTGTTTTCTCTAAAACGTCGCCGAAAATGCTGCTTAAAAGTAGCTTTTCCAATATTGATGTTTTGGGGGTAATCGGTTGATGTAATTGGTAAGTTACCAAATACTTAGTTTGGCTGATTGACCAAGTCAATCAGTCAAACTTGGTCAAATCAACCTAAAATTGGTCGATCACCTATTAATGTGCTAAACATCATCTAAATCTTACAATTGATATTGTATGAGATGGATAAAAAATTTTAGCGAATATATAATACTTTTTCATAAATGAACAAGCATTGCAGTTTTATTGAAAAATATTACAGTACATTTTACTAATGAACAATAATATTTTTCAGCGAAAATATAATTCTTGTTAACCAATAATTTTTTTTGTTAAAAATGCTACTCCATTCGTCCTATTTTGTGTCTAGTTCAATTAACAAACATTGACTAAAGTTATTTACAATATAATTTTTTATAATATTAAATTTAATATTAGAATATAAAATTTATATATTTATAAACGACATTAAAAGTGCTATTAAACGTAAAAATAAAATAAAAATAATTAGGACATATTTTTAAAAATAAGTAATTAAAGAAAAAAAAAGAGCTAATAATTTTACCAATGAATAGTAAAAGTGTAAAATAAAATTAGTCAAAGTGAGTACATATACTTCCATCCGTATAAGATATGTCTCACATGAGACAGTTTCACATAAATTTTTATATAAATATAATTGAAATTTCTTTAGATTAGCATATATAACACTATGAAAATCTCATTTGGTAGAACAATGGTCAAAATTTTATGTCGAATAATGTAGTTAGTAATTGTAATAATTTTAATATTATAATATATTCATCAATTATATTGAACTCATTATAAATTAATAAGACAAGATTATACCCCTCCCCCCACCCCCCACCCCCGCCCAAAAAAAAAAAAAGAAAAAAAAAAGGTTAGCAAGATATTATCCTTTAAATTGGTAATGTTATCCGCAAGATCATGTCGGTGATGCATTCTCTGATTCTCTAGCTATTTATATCATTGATCAATTCCATAATTGAGGGGTAAAAACAGATGATTATTATTTTACGGACTCTGAATAATATGTGGACCATACTTTCTTTTTAACCGGTGATGCAATTAAAAACATAATTTGATAATTGAACTCAATGTGTATAGTTACATTATTAGTTAAGAGGGAATATAAGTTTGAACTTCCGTGCTATCAATATAGTTGTTTGGCACATCAAAAAGTATTTTGTCTGCACACGTAAAAGAAGATGATGAATATAGTATATAAAAATATAAATATTTAGTTTCGTTGTAAATTTTGTTGAGCATATAATATATCTAGTATCTACTATCTACTATATATATATATATATATATATATATATATATATATATATATCTACTATACTAATAAGAGCCCAAGAGAGTTAGGCCTATAATGGGTAGAAAAAATGGCGGTCAAATTTTTTAATCAAATGAATGGCTCAGATTGATCCGATTTTAATTTTTCCTTAAGATTTCCTAATTTATCCTTAATGAATATGATTATCCCTTAACTTTTCCGTTAAATACTATCTTTTCCGTTAATTTCTGTTAGTTCACCGTTAACTTACTCATTGATTTCAATCAGAAAGGCATTAAATAATAATTTAGTAGCTACAACAAAAAATAATACATATGCATTTCTCTAATTTAGAATTATGTGTCTACAATGTCTTTATTCAAAAAAATTGTCCATTATTAATAAATTAAATAAGAGAAATAATTTCATTAGTTATATTGTCTTTATTTTTCTCTAATATAAAAATTCTTTACATTCAAATTCATCAATTGATTATATTCGTTACATTGTCCCTACAATATCTTTATTTTAAAAAAAGATATGCATTATCCATAAATTTATTAAGAAAAATAATTTTATTAGTTATATTTTCTTTATTTTTCTCCAATATAAAAATTCTTTACATTCAAATTCATCAATTGATTATATTAACTACATTGTCTATTGTCTTTTTTGTGCATTATTTTTTTAATAAAATATCAAAGTTATAACACAAAATAATGCTATATATTTATTTACAAAGTATTTTATTAATACCATGAAAAAGTTTTAAAAGTAAAGTTAATATCCAAAATTATCCTCAACTATAGTGGTTGTTCTCAATTTTGTCCTAAACGACTTTGGTGACCTAATATAGTCCCAGACTTTTGTGTTTCGCTCAATTTAGTCATCCGTTTGTCATTCCGTCAAATTGGTGTTAAATAAAGGGACAATTCAATAATATCAATATTGACCTGAAAAAATTTTAAAAGTAAAGTTAATATTCAAAATTATCCTCGACTATAGTGGTTGTTCTCAATTTCGTCCTAAACGACTTTGGTGACCTAATATAGTCCCAGACTTTTGTGTTTCGCTCAATTTAGTCCCCCGTTTGTTATTCCGTCAAATTGGTGTTAAATAAAGGGACAATTCAATAATATCAATATTGACCTCTCTTTAGTTTCAACCTGCGAAGTGAGAAATCCATCTTTCTTGTACGAATTACACCCATAATTAATCTCAGGTCTACGAATCAAATTTTATATTCCCAGGTTTAGGAGTGATTCGGAGAGTAATTTGTTATAAAAAAAAATAAATAATAAAAAAAAAGAGGGATTCACACTTCACATGTCTATGAGTAAATAGATGTCAATATTAAAATTACTAAATTGTGTATTTATTTAACAACTAATAGACGGAATAACAAAGAGGGACTAAATTGAGCAAAAATACAAAAGTCTGTGACCAAATTGAGTAAAAACACAAAACTTTGGGACTACATTAAGTCACCAAGGTCGTTTAGGATAAAATTGAGAAAAACCACTATAGTCGAGGACCATTTTGGGTATTAACTCTTAAAAAATATAATTAATAAAGCCAATCATATTAACTACTTGAGGGATTTGTTGACAAAGAGAATATTCAAATCACCCAACAAATTGAAGTGAGAACTATCTCGCAGTATCCTTGTTTGACAATCCGCAGTTAGCGGATTATATTAGCGGATTTGAACAGCGAATTATATCAACGGTTGGTAAAAAGATATTATAAAAAATTAGCTGTTTAGATTAACATGTAAAATGACCTAAGGGTATACATATATTTAATAATATAATAATAATAATTGTTTTAAAAAATAAAGCCAATCATATTAACTACTTCGGGGATTTATCGACAAAAAGAGTATTCAAATCACACAACAAATTGAAGTGGGAAACTATCTCGCAATGTCCTTGTTTGGCAATCAGCAGTTAGCTCTTCAATATTAGTATATATTTAATATTTTATGCCCTAATTTTTATTTGCTCTCCCTTATGTCCCGTATTTGGTTTCAACCATACATATACAATTATTTTATTGACAATTATAATCAATCTTGACTATATTATCTTGTATGTGTAAACTTAGAATTACCTATTTAAATACGCAAATTTAACATTCAATTATTTATGCATGAACAATTCCAATATAATATTATCTTGATATATATACTTTAAAGTGCTTATTTTTAAAAAAACATTGGGCATTATCCCAATCGCGCAATGCGCGGAAAAAACTAGTATATATATATATTAATAAGAGTTCAAGAGAGTTAGGCCTATAATGGGTAGAAAAAATGGCGGTGATAGATTTTAATCAAATGAATGGCTCAGATTGATTAAAAGATTAATAAGATTTAAATTTTACACTAAAATTTCCTAAAATACCCACACACCGTTACTAATTCCGTTAAAATTTTAAGAATTGTCGTTAGTTTACCGTTAACTTACTCATTGATTTCAATAAAAAAAAAAAAAAAAAAGGTATTAGGTTCGAACCTCATCCTAATCAAAGTTGGCATAATTAATACTCTATTTTACTCTTATTAAATTATATAAATAATAATTTAGTAGCTACAACAAAAAATTATAGATATGCATTTCTTTAATTTAGAATTATGTGTCCACAATGCCTTTATTCAAAAAAAAAAAAATTATTCATTATCAATAAATTAAATAAGAGAAATAATTGTATTAGTTGTATTGTCTTTATTTTTCTACAATATAAAAATTCTTTATATTCAAATTTATTAATTGATTATATTCGCTACATTGTCCTTACAATGTCTTAATTCAGTGAAAAAAAATTGTTCATTATCAATAAATTAATTAAGAGAAATATTTTCATTAGTTATATTGTCTTTATTTTTCTCAAATGTAAAAATTTTTACATTCAAATTCATCAATTGATTATATTCACTACATTGTCTATTATCTTTTTTGTGCACTATTTTTCTAATTAAATATCAAAGTTATAATACAAAATAATGCTATATATTTATTTACCAAGTATTTTATTAATACCATGAAAAAATAAAAAAAAAATATAATTAATAAAGCCAACCATATTAACTACTTGAGAGATTTTGTGACAAAGAGAGTATTCAAATCACAAAACAAATTGAAGTGAGAACTACCTTGCAATGTCCTTGTTTGACAATCAGCAGTTAGCGGATTATATTAGCGGATTTGACCAACGAATTTATTTAATTATTAACATTGGGTAGAAAAAATGACCGCCAAATTATTAAATCAAATGAATGGTTCAAATTGTTCAGGTTTTAATTTTTTTTTAAAGTTTTTCTAATTTATCCTTAATTATATGATTATCCATTTAACTTTTCCGTTAAATACCGTTAATTCACAGTTAGTCTAATTCTAATATTAACATCTAATATAGAATTATAATTACACCATTAATCTAATTCTAATATTAAAGTCTTAATAGAACTTAACCACAAATCCTAATGTCGAAATCTCCTCAAACAATATTAGTATATATTTAATATTTTATGTCCTAATTTTTATTTGTTCTCCCTTATGTCCCGTATTTGGTTTCAACCATACCTATACAATTATTTTATTGACAATTATAATCAATCTTGACTATATTATCTTGCATTTGTAAACTTAGAATTACCTATTTAACCCGCACGGGCTTAGCTCAATGGTTTAGTGGGCAGTATTTGGGAGAAGAGACCAAGGTTTGAACCTCGGCGGCGGCAGTGCGGGAACTATGTCCAAAGTGGGCAGATTCCTTGTTCGCACCGGCATTTGGTCCTGTCTGCTGAACCATGTCCAAAGTGGGCAGATTCCTTGTTCGCACCGGGATTTGGTCCTGTCTGCTGAACCATTGAGTCACCGTGATTTACAACTTCCCACAATGCTCTGTCGGGGGGCCCTTGGGGTTGGGGACTCAACCTTTAGGAGAAGAATTACCTATTTAAATACGCAAATTCAACCTTCAATTATCTATGCATGAACAATTTCAATATAATCTTGCCTTAATATACTTTAAAGTACTTATTTAAAAAAAAAAAAAAAACATTGGGCATTATCCCAATCGCGCAATGCGCGTAAAAAACTAGTATCAATATAAATGTGCAATCCAATTATCAGCTTAAATTTTTAGTTGAGATGAAGCACATACTTCAATATCGAATCTCCGCGTCACTCGAAAGAGACTATAGTCCACATATATCAGTTTAGACTTTTAGTTGAGATAGAACACATGCTTCAATTAAATTTAACATTTTACTTAAAACAAAACACACCATTCCATTGATTGAATTAAACCAAAACTCAATGGGGGTCTCTAACAAAAAATGTTAGAGAAAATTTCAATTTTGGTCATATGACTATAGGGGCTTTGTGAATTTCAGCACCTAACTTTCAAAAGTGTTAATTTAGTACCTTGAGTATGTAATTTTTGTCAATTTTGGTCACTCCGGTCAAATTATCGACCAAATTTTGCCAAAAATTTTTAATAATTGAAATAATGAGGGTATTTTAGTCACTTCACATCTCTTTTCTACTTCTCCTGCGAGTCTACCATGTTTCAGTTGTTTCCAGCGAGTTCTCCTGGCTTCGAAAGTACAGACGAAGCGGCTCAAGGCCACTTTTAAAACCAAAACAAATCTAAACACTACTTTTATGAGCTTAACGGAATCAATGGCCAAAGCATTTTGACTGGTAGCCTCCTTAGACCAGGCACCACCGACCAATGGAGGTGTCAGCGAACATGGAGAGCGCGAGTCCGCCGACTAGGCAACCGAGGAAGTACGAGGTAGCCAGTAGGTCGGTGATATTAGCCCCAACGCACTCCAAGGACCACTCGGAAACCACGGAGGTGTTCGGCGGACTCCATGCGGCCGACCAATGCTATTCCACTCGTTGGAGAAGAAAGAGATGTCGTCCTCACCATGGCCATCGTCCTCACTGCGGTCTTGTTAATCCCTCTCTTTGGCCGGAAATGTTGGCCTCTAATGCCAGAGCTCTGCTCTGCTTGAGATTTAGAATAAAGAAAGAAAAGATTTGGTCGGAAACACCTCGTCAGAAAAGAAAGGAAAAAGGGTAAAATGACTAAAATACTCTCATTATTTTACCTATTAAAATTTTTCGACGAATTTTGGCCGACAATTTGATCGGAGTGACCAAAATTGACAAAAATTACATACTCAAGGTACTAAATTGACACTTTTAAAAGTTAGATGCTGAAATTAACAAAGGCCCTATAATCATATGACCAAAACTGAAATTTTCTCAAAAATGTTAAATAAAAAAAAAATATTTACATTTTAAATCAGAAAAGGGAAAAAATTAGGCTGTCCATAACTACAAATTAACTAACATATCTCCAACCAAACAGGCCATCTATAATTGAGTTGTAAAGCTTGAGGATATTCTTCAATAATGTGGCATCTTCTTAATTGCTTCTTAATAATGTGGTCTTAATTAATATAATGTTTAGCAGTAGACAATATAATTTTGCGATCCTTTTCACGTGATCCTCCTATTATTTTAATTATCCACTTGGACCAATATAATAATTAAAATTTTATTTTTTTATTTGATTAATTACTGTACAAGGGAACCAAATCATGTTTTATATATCCAAATGTTCAATTTACTTATTTATTTATTTTAATGAAAGTCAGATTGTTATCTTATAGATAACGTTATTGCTTTGATGTTGGACATTTTCATTATTTTTGTCAAACACAAATTTGGATTCGAGAATTAGTTTAAGATGTATTGATTTGAATTAAGATTCTATTGACTGATGGATGTCACCAGCCTAACTTTTAATATCAAATTTAATCATTGATAAATAATTTTATTGTATTTTTAATTTTAATTTTTATAATTTTATTAAATTTAGTCATGTCATATAATGTCTCATTGGTAATAACTCTTTAAGTAAATTTGTAAATTACGAATAACATCTTCTACTCCATATATCTTATATACACTTTGATCATAAGTATTAATTCTATATCGTATGCACTTTGAACAAACTCACAGTTTTAAAGATTTTCACATGTTATTACCATTGTATTTAGATTCTGACCATTGATTATCACCGTTAGTTGAATGAGTTAGCAATCATTTTCGGTCAAATTCAATATAAGAGAATGCATTCAAATATAAGTTTACTTATGGAATTAATAATAGCAGGAAAACATAGTTTATGATGGAAACTAAGACTATTAAGTTCTCCTTAAAAAAAAAAAAAAAAAAAAAAAAAAAAAAAAAAAAAAGACTATTAAAACTTCAATGCAAAAATGTGGTGAAATTATTTGTCGAGAAGTGTGTGTATTGCTATATATATATATATATATATATATATATATATATATATATATAGGCTTCGAATCCGGTGCACACCCCATGACACATGGGCACATGAGAACTCTTTATATCCATTGATTACATTTTCATGAATGGTCAAGATTAGATGAGATTTTGTAAGAAATTAAGGAGATTTAGTAATCACAAGGATCATAATGTAATTGTATTTAGTTGTTTAATTATGAACATTATATTAATGGAATCTTAAGCATGATATTAAGGATGATATTATAGGTCATATAAATGTGCATAGGCCGGGTAAGAGATAAACCGCGTGAGGAAGTGTGAGAGTGCAGAGTAACTGGCGGAGTAGGGTCATACGAAGCGCAAACTGTAGTCATGGCATCAGGCAGCGAAGGTATGTGCGAATTCGTTAATTGGTATGTGCGTATATGCATGTTAGTTTGTTTGATATATAATTGTTGTTGGTCGGATGGAGAATAATTTGGGAGTGTTAGGCGGCGTATTTAAGCACATTGTATGACGGGTAGAGGTTGATTAAGCAGGTGCACAAAGCTGTAAATTCCTTTAACTGGATAAGGTATTAGGATGGTGTGCTGGTTGTGTGCGGGTTTGGCATTGCAGTGTGTGCGTAAGAAGAGAAAATGACGGTGTGAGGAGTGTGGGCCACTGACACTTATATTGAAACTGTGGCTGTGCACTGTGACACCAACTAACACGTAGTTGCAGGTGTGTGCGTGTAGGTATCTTCGTAACAGTGAGGAACACCATGATGTTAGAATATTGTGAACTGTGCGTGGAACAGAAGTAGTAGGTGCATAGTGGGCTAACAGTGGTTCGTGAATAGACTAACCAATTTACTAATGTATGTTGTTTGTCAGGTCCACTACCCATGGAAGATGATGCCGGGCGGCGAGAATGTGTTATGGACGTATCACCAGGCAGCAATGAGACTTGGTTAACAGAATGCGACCCCAACATTAAGCCAACACAAGGTCAATTGTTTAAAAACTTAGACGACGGTATTGAATTCTACATGAAGTATGCATCTATAGCTGGCTTTGATGTGCGTCGAAGTTCTGACAAGAAGAACAGGTACGGGGCCATTTTAAGGAAAAAGATGGTTTGTTCACGCGAAGGTTTTAAGGAAACAAAAACCACAGGGCCGGCTGTTAGTGATGCACCAACCAAGGCCAGACGCCGCCGGCCATCAACTAGAGTTGGGTGCATGGCTAGGATTGTATTCAAACAAGACAAGGCGGGAAGGTATGTTGTGACGACATTCGAAGAGGCACACACGCACTGTTTGTGCGAAGAGAGTTACAAGCCTTTCTTGAAAGTGAATAGGAAACTAGATGTTGGTCACCAACAATTCATAACGAATTGCTCTAAGGTTAATGTCGGTGCCAGTAAGAGCTTTGACATATACGCAGAGATGGTTGGTGGAGTTGAGAACGTGGGTTGTACGCAGCAAGATTTCAAGAATTACCGAAGGGAGGTGTTGGCATACATGCAAGGTAGAGACGCACAAATGGTAATATCAAAATACCTTGATATCAAATCTGACTACAGTGACATGTACTTCGAATACGAAGCAAATGAAAAAAGATCAATTGGCACGTGTGTTTTGGGCAGACGGTGCGGCACGGCAAAAATTCTGTGCGTTCGGAGATGTCGTATCGTTCGATGCAACGTACAAAACAAACACGCAATTCCGGAAACTAAAAACTAAAATTGCAATCGTCTTATATGCGTAAACGTTGAGGGTGATCAAGAGTCTTGCAAGCCTTATATAAAAATCAACGGGGAGGGTGTTGGGGGGAAAATAGTCCGCTATGCGTGCATGAGTTATATAGTGAGCGTGTTAGAGGGTAGTGAATGCATGGCGACCTAACAGAACGGCAAAAACTTAAAGTCATTTTCTGTGTGAATTTGTTTAAAATGTACATGGAGTGGTAAAGGGTGAATAACATTCTGCTGTGCGTGCGTGAGTTGAGGCGTGAGCATACTAGTGTCTACCACATGCATGGGCACGTATGTGACCGTCAAAACTGGACGGTATATGCATGAGAACTAACTAGTTTTCTGGTGTGACAGGTACAGTCTCGTGTTTGTCCCATTCACAGGCGTAGACAACCACAAAAAATGTGTGACATTTGCAGTAGCACTAATTGCTAGGGAAGATGTGGACTCGTATTGTTGGGCGCTGAGGAATTTCAAGATCGCAATGGGCAGCATACCGCGTATTACAGTAACCGATTAAGACCCGGCAATGAAGGTAGCAATTACAAAAGAATTCCCGGAGACCCGACACCGTTATTGCATGTGGCACATAATGACGAAGGTGAGTGATAAAGTGAGCCCAGAGATGGCACAAAACGAAGAGTTCTGTAGGGAGCTAAATGATGTAGTGTGGAATGACAGCGCGACTTCCGAATATTTCGAAGTCGCGTGGAAAGGAGTTATTGAAAAATACGAATTACAAGAAAATGCATGGCTGAATCGTATGTATGACGAGCGTGAGAAATGGGTGCCTGCGTATTTTGAAGACGTGTTTATGGGCGGACTACTCCGTACAACATCCCGGTCTAAAGCAGAAAATAAAATTTTCCAAACCAACACAAACAAACACATGTGTCTTTCGGAATTTTTCATCCGGTTAGAGAGTACAATCATAAAGCAACGGATCACAGAGGCGGACCTAAGTGGGGCTTGCAACGCACAAACACCCCTGTTCAAAACGCAACTGCGAATAGAGCAAGATGCAGCGACACAGTACACATTAAGCGTGTTTTACGAGGTACAAGAGAATATATGCGCCGGATGTTTTGATTGTCGAGTGCGTTCTGTCAAGCATGATGGCCCAGTAGGCACGTATGTGGTTGAGGATGAATATAACAAGAGATTCACGGTCATAGTAGAGAATGGGACAAACACAACAACCTGCACTTGCCGATTGTACACCCGGATTGGTAGGGATGGCAACGGGGCGGGGCGGGGAGTATACTCCCCGTCCCCGTCCCCGCTATCCCGACTCCATCCCTATCCCCGTCCCCGTCCCCGGCGGGGACTTGAAAAAATTCCCCATCCCCGACCCCGCGGGGAATTTGGCGGGGATGGGAAATCCCATCCGCGGTCAACTCATAGTCAAAGTGTGAAACTAGTAGAAATAAAAAGAAAAAAATTGAAATGACAATTAAAATTTAACTATTTTTAATAACATACGAACTAATGAAGTTCACATTCCAATCCGAAAGAGCAAATATATACTAAAAATAGTTTAACATTCAAACATTATGAATTATATTGACTTATTGTTGTTATATACACCGTAGTACAGTATACATATTATTCCAATGTATACACATTCAAATATTCTATTTCCTAATCCTAAAATAATATTCTATATATATTATTTATTTATTTTAATTTTTTTTATTTTCGGGGACGGGGCGGGGCGGGGAGTGGTATCCCCGTCCCCGTCCCCGTCCCCGACGGGGAGTTTGTCAAATTTCCCATCCCCGTCCCTGATCCCCGAAATTTTTCCCTGTCCCCGTCCCCATCCCCTACGGGGGCGGGGATCCCCAACGGGGACGGGGCACATTGCCATCCCTACAGATTGGTTTGTTATGCAGTCATGCTTATGCGGTGCTAATCTACGAAAGGATCGAGCACATACCTCCCCAACATATCAACCCCGATGGACAAAAACAGCATTAAAAAACACAAATGGAGTGGGAAATGATAGTCTGCAACATGCTAGGACTTCGTCAACCAACAGTAACGAAGAAAGCACCATAATTAATTTGTTATACAGATGTCTAGGTCTAGCACAAGGAGACAGTTCGAAGTTGGATCCGATTCGAAAAACACTAGAGGAGTTCGAAGCAACATGGTTCGAGAGTGGGAGAGAACGAGGGGGTCCAGATAAAGGCAAACAAGTGATTATGGAGTCATATTGCGGCGTCCCACAACCTGAGGAAGTCAATGTGCACCCACCACCCGTTTCAAGCAACGAAGGGTCGAGAAAACGAATGAGGACTGCTAAAGAGATAGCAATGAAGGAGCAAAGTAAGAAGAAACGAACATGCAAGACCTGTGGACTAGCAACCGGCCACAATAGTAGGAGTTGTCCACAAAAATAAAATCGGTATTACACTTGAAAAAAAGTAGTTAGATCGTTACTATTTAAGTCGAACTATTATATTTGGACAACTGGATCATGTATTTAATTCTTCCCATTACATTTTGATTTTTTTTTAAAAATAAAGCATGCATGTGCGAGAACCAGTATACAGCACAAGCGTAAAGCTTTACGAGTTTACACGTGATTTGAGGTGACAGTGGACATACATACAAACCCACGCACAGACCGATATGAGATGATGCACAGAGGTAGTACTGCATTGAAAATAATGGAAAAGAGAATAATTTGGTATTATTATCGAACAATTTAAGCTTAGAAGATGTCTTTACATTATAGAGTTATTAGTCGATTATTATTATTGAACAATTTAAGCGTAGAAGATATATTGGGAAGACTAAATTAATAAAGGCGAATAAAGCGATGAGATTAAACACTAGGTTAGTTGGTGCATGGCTACACTTGAATAGAGAGTACATGGTATGTTCTGTGCAAGGTGACATTTGTGTGCAATGCAAGGTGACATGGGCAGACGCAAACATGGCTCAGAAATTATTACCATGACGCACAAACCGTTATGATGAGCCACAAATACGCACGGACCGAAACCATGACACGCACTTAGTGAGCGACCATTACGCACAGACATATAAATTAAACCCACAACATGAGCAAAGAAGCTAAACAAGCAGATAATCTGAATAGCATACCGGTTGTAAAGTGTGTGCCTTGCTTATTTGAACTAAAGCTAGACCCTGTCTGACCACCATGAAAGAACAAACATTCAAAAATGGAAGGGACAAAACAGAAACCACATACTATTACTTAAATTCGGGTTACAAGTGTAAAACGCAATGTTGCCGTGCAAAACAGAAACAAACAAAATCTCCGGGGAAAAAAAAAAAGAGCAGAAATAACATTATTAAATGTAGTTGACAATGTTAAAAAACATTCGAATAAAATTATGGCCTGCCATGGACCACTGCAATGGATCGCATAACACAGTTGACATTTGAGTGGCGATGAGTGTTGCCTTCAAACATCAAGATATCATACACGAACCGGACCCGTAGAGCTTGCACCGCACGCGCATCGCCCCTCCGAAGACCACAGTCCCATGAAGCATATGACTTGCCAATACAACACTCCATGTGACGCATAGCAAACACACCACAATTAATTTTGTTCGTCGCATCGCGCCATGAGAATCGAACCCTACGCGGAATTAACTCTGTGACCTTCATAAACAACTCAGTTACACCAACATCTTCAAAGAAAACGGTCAGCAAATCGTGCTGCAAAAATGACAACAAGTTAAGCAAGCATATACGAACACAGATGAATTTAAAATTATTGACCCAAACATACCAGCACCGTGGGGACGTGCTCATATTTATCTAGCGAAAGATTACCAGCCGATGAATTATCAACTACATCAAACCGCATGCGCCTGAGATCCACTACAATGACATAGTAGTGACCCTTTTGTAAGATAGGAAACAGAAACTGTAACAGAAGGAAAAAGGGCACAGTAAAGAAAACGGACACAGACAACGCACAGTATATCAAAAAACACAGACAACGCACTAACCATGTCAAACTGATCCCATGTCGTATATGAAGAAAAATCCAACTCAGCCTCCATACTATCCGTAAACCACTGCAACCGACGTGAGTGTGGCGCCGAAAGATCAACCACAGTGAACAACTACATTCAAATAACGAAAAGCTAAAATAAGAACCAAAGCATGCATACAAACATATACTACCGAGGAATAGAACAGAACCGTAGTAGTCGGTGACGCAAAGAATCTGGAAGGTGAACCAACAGCCTTCATCCTTTCCCTATAAGTCAAAACAGTAGCCAAAGCATTCAGTATACCAACCAGCACCTCATTACCTTCCAACAGAGAAACAAATTCTGCCCTCCGTGCAGAATGACCACCATAATTAAATAATTCATCATCCCTACATATAGAATAATTTTGTTTAAAAAAAAAACTTTAAAATGCACACAACAATGAACAAAACAAAGAAACAAGCATGGTCATACATGTCCAACTGTCTACCCCCAAGCACCCAATCATACACAGCATTGGTATCAGGGACGGGGACATGGGGCCTGAGCACAGCACGAGCGCGTATTCGAGGTTCATACGAATTCAAGTCAAGCGCCCTCAACGCATCAACATTATCAGAAGTGTTACGTGGTAGCTTGGTAGGCGCGCGACACAGAGGTGGATTAGTCAGCGCACTAGTCGGAGGCACGACTGGAACAAGAGCCTACAACATAAAATGAAACAGAACCAAACACGTAAAACATCCATTAAAAGGAAGGATTAATCAAAGCCCCAACAAAGATAAAGCAATGTTAGAGGAAAATACCTCAACCGGAGTTGAGTTAACAACGTCGT
The DNA here is from genome assembly GCF_001879475.1 of Ipomoea nil. Lineage (NCBI taxonomy): Eukaryota > Viridiplantae > Streptophyta > Magnoliopsida > Solanales > Convolvulaceae > Ipomoea > Ipomoea nil. The sequence goes on from NW_017618708.1 coordinate 4,227,297, forward strand.
CAACAAATGCACCAACATACCGACCCCGCTTCGAAGGCACCCGAATTCGTAGGTCTTGCCCTACCGAAGCAGTACCTCGTGCAGCCGCATCATGGGTGACAGGTGCGCGACCTATAGTACGAACAAATGAAACGCCTATTACACACGTGATGTAAACAGCCATGCACAAACCCAGCAGAAAAGACGCACAGACCCAACCAGAGACGGTGAAAATATAAAAAAAGGACAAAACGAGTGATACGCACAGAGCTAAAAAGAGAAACGCACCCAGAATACACACGTCAAAACCCCACGCCCAAAACACGTTAGACAATTCTTTAAGAAAAAAAAAAACACACAGGAAAAATATTTAACTACCATAGAGTACAAAACTGCACTTACCGCAGCACATGGAGCAGATGAACAGCCCCGCCGCACTACGTCAGGTGTACGTGCGTTATATTCACGAACAATTGCATCGACGACCTCCCAACATTCGGTAGGCAACTCCTGAGACAAGCCACCACTAGGCAAATCCTGAGACAAGCCAAGACTAAACGAAGGAATATCTGACATACCCTATCGAATGCAAGTAAAAAGTCATACAAACAAAATCATGTGTATAACTAAATAAAAGACGCAATGCATATCGAGCCGGCCACTGAAAATGAAAAAGATCAAAGCATTAAAACAGTTCACCGGAGTCTAGGACTATGCATACATAATATACAAACCAAAAGTACATAGAGTTACCACCAACGTCACATACAACCACCCCCGTGCATGCCACAACACAGTGATAACAAAATACAACAACGGGTTAGTGGCCAAAGACATCCAAAAAATAGTTCATAGATAGCCACCACAAAAAACCTAAAGACGCCTAGCTTTTCTACGCGGACGACCAACCTTACGAACTGCTATAGGGGTCTCCACAATAGCCTGCACCTCTTGCGGGACCTCAACATCAATACCATCACCATCCCCAGTCTCAACTACCGCCTCTGCAGAACCTACAGTCGACTGTTGCTGGTCCATGACTGAGCGAGAGGGGGGCACAACTCCCCCAGCTTTCTCCTGCTGAGCAGCTACGACACAGGCATCAATGGCATCCAAATTCTCAGGGTCCCTCCACATCTCATCGTCACTGAACGCACCCACAGCTCTAGTCTCAACAGGTGGAGCCCCGCCAGACTCTCCAACACGATCAGCCAATAGCAAGAATCTCCGTGCACCAGCAACAACCCTCGAAACAGCTTCCGTCTGCGCAGCACGATCATGGTGTTGTTCCATAAACTGCATCAAATCATCCAACGCCCCAACAACCATACCAGTCTTGTCGGCTAAAAGCTCATCAACAGTCTACACCAAATTGTATTACGTCATTAATAGAGAAATTGAAAAAATAAAAGGAAACTCTTCATACCCCCGCACTCCCAACAACAAAATAAAGCATACATGGTTGGCCACGACTTCAAACACCAATCAGAAGGAAAAAAAGAATCACACGTTTGAACGCAACAACCCCAGACTATTCATGCACAGAACAGCACTAGCAGTATAGGAGCTGCCTTTAACGCACAAAAAATCAAAAGCACGAAATCCAATTCCCAAGATATACATAGCTCAGCTTCGCACACCAGGATACGCACAGAGTTAATCACAGTTACGCACAACATAATACACAATCTAAAAGTGTTCATAAACACCAATAAAAAAAAAACAACCCGACCAATATAATAATGCAAACACAAATAACACCGTAATGAAAGTAGACAAGAAGAGTTCACACACAAACCGATTACAAAATACGCATAGACCATCAACCCAACAAATTAAACCTAAAACCGAATTCACTAACATCATGGTGGGCTAGCACTCACTGCACACACAACTAATGCACCCCACGCACAGACCAGAACTGAGAACCAACCCCCAAAAACAGAAATATAATTAGAAATTGAAAACAATACCTTAACTGGAGCAACAGGATCCGGAATGTATGCCCCAACCACCTGACCACGTCCAAAACCGCCATCCCTGAACTCAGCAAGTTGCCTTTCCTTTAGAAGACGTGTAGTCCATCCTCGCGAACCTGGCATCGCCCGGGGCACAACTCTCTCCCCACGGATGACCCTATCCACATAAAGCAACTGGAAACCACACACACACACAAGTATTAAAAAGCATCAACAAGAATGGGAAACCGAATAACAAAAAATAACAAACATAAATAATTCGTACCAACAGAAACAAATAAGGACCGGTAAAGGGTTGATTCTGCTTCAAAAACCATTTCTCGTGACTCTCAACCAAACACTCAATCACAAACTTACACCAATTTAGGTTTCTAATCTGCTCAACGTCCTCAAAATGGTGGTACACACGCTGATTAGCGTACCCATTCATCATAGGGCCCGCCAACGTACTAATAGCCAGCATAGCGAAGTGCCTCCGAAACCAAACATCACCCTCGAGCTTTCCCTTCAACTCCGTAGCAATCATCGGCAGTGGAACATCATGATTGGTCTTGTCAAATTGCAAACGCCAATCCTTCAAAGAGTCGCTGACATCATCTTTCGCCCTTTTATAAATCATAGTCTCACCAGCCGGCAGTCCCAAGATGGAATGAACATCAACCTCCGTGACCTTTACCACAGCCCCATCCTCAAGACGCAAACACATATCCTTGGGGCCAATGACTTCGGGATGTCATGGACTTGCAGATTCAGTAACTCCCCCAAACCCAACTCCACGACCGCTTTCTTTTGGCACGCAGTAAACCTCTTCATCGATTTAACCAGATGCGTTGGAGTAGCACGAATCTTCAGAGGGGGAAAAAGTGTCTCATCAACTTGATCGGGCATCTCGGGCAATCCTTCAGCATCCACAGTTGGTTGTGCGGGCTGCGGTGGCAATTGGGCAACTTCAGGCGGCATCACAGGTACCCCGCCATCGGCAAAAACTTCTGGCTCCCCAACAGCAACACCTCCAGGCTCCTCCACAAAATCATCTAGGGGGCAGCAAAAATTATTTGCAAGACACAGAAAAAAAATTACCGAAAAAAAAAAAATCAAATGCATACAAATGCACACCGCAATGGACATGTACGCATATACAGGGAACCCAGCATTTGAAATTTTATAAAGGACACAAAAACAACCAACAATGCATAGCACCAACTTCCCACTAACCAGAATACCATACGTGCATACAGTGTTAAATTTTTAAGCACAGACCATGAACACACAATTTTAAAGGCCCATACCACTCACCTCCGTTAACTTACCACGCACACAACGAGACACATGTACGCATATACCGGAACACAAACAACCTAATCATAAACATACATGACCTATAACCCCAACATTAACCAAGCACCACAAAACAATGTAAAAATGCCACCTGTTTATACACCACGCACACAGTGGGACACCCGTATGCATAGACCAGAACCCAAACATCCTAAATATAAACATCCATGACCTATAATAACAAACTTAAGATATCAACCAAAAAAACTAATAAAAACCGTATCACGCACACCGAGAGTATAACGACGCACTGACCATAAATCAACTACTCTACCCCCTAACGAAGCATACAAGAGGCAACAAATCAAACAATATATACAAATATAAGATGCAATCAAACAAGCAAGCACACAGAAACAGCAAAATACGCACAAACCAACCTACCAAGGCCCCCCCCCCCCCCCCCATAAAGGTACGGAAAAAAAAAAGGCAGTAAAAGGCACAAAACAATACAAAAAAAAAAACACTTTTGGCATCAAAACCAACACAACAAGAAATAAAGAATACACACAACAAACAAATGAAACCCCACACAATATCCACTGCAATTGAAACTCCAACCTGGAAAAAAAAAAAAACACCACAAATACAAATAAAAAATAATAATAATAACATCACAAAATCCACAAACACCCGAAACCCACAAAAACCAAACACAAATCATAAACCCAAAACCCACCAAAACCCCTACCAACCATAAATTATCAAAACCCCTAACACGCACCAGTCAACCCCAAAACCATGCGATAAGAAAAAAAATTCAAAAAAAAATCAGAGAACACTAATAACCCTAACCCATCAATCACACCCCCGCCATTATTTAGTCCGCCCCCCTCCCCACCCACACCAGTCCAAACGCACCCCCGCCATACTTAACCAAAAAAAAAAATACTAATAACCCTAACCCATCAATCGGACAACACCACAAAACGCACACGCCGTGCAAACCCACAACCCCACAACGAATCACCGGACAACGCAAAAAAAATTGAAAAACCGAACTGCAAACTAAAACACACCAAAACCCTAGATTGGAATTACTCACCGCAAAAATGGTAAACAACATACCTGGTAGGGAATATCCCGACCGACATAAACTCCACCACGACCGGATTGCCTTTGTCTTTGTTTTTCTGTCTTTGCAGGTAGCAGGTCGGGCTTTTGCGAAGACCCCGGTCGGGAAGCGACCGGGAATTGCCCGAGCGCTGGTGTCAACCACCGAGCGGTAGCCCTTTGGCGAGAGAGCTGACAGAGGACACGTGGCGGCTCTTCACGACGACAGGCAGGGCACCCGGAAGGGTGACACGTGGTGGCTACGTGGAGGACATGTCGAACGGCTGGAGACTTGTCCCCGGCATAACGGCTATAAATACCCACGGTAGCTACAGTGTAGGGGACTTTTGGATGATCGATAGGTTGTTGTTAGAGAATCCCGACCGCAGTCAGTCGGTACTCAGAGCAACCAAGTAGATTGTACTTAGGGCCTCTACCGTGATCAATAAAGACATTTACTTGCTTTAATTGGTCTCGAGTTATTTCATATTGCTTACGTATAATTAGCAGTATCATTTTGGCGCCGTCTGTGGGGACCGGTGCAACAAAGCTACGTCTTGACGAGCACCCGGTCTCTTGGCAACAATGTATCCGTGGGCATACAACAATTTCGCCGACGACCAGGCGGATGCGGCGAGCTCCTCCGACCACCACGCTACCCAACAGCAAGGTCAGACGGTCGATCTAAACCTCAACCTCTCACCACCGCATCCATCAAACACATACCCGGCCGCCCAACAGCCGGTGAACTACATACAACCGGGATTTCAGACGCCCGGTCAGCAATACCCTCAACCGATGATGTATCCCGGTCAGTATCCATACCCGGTCCCACCTCCACCGTACGGGTATTGGCCAGGCCAACCGATGTACTATACTCCTCCGGTTGGCTACCCACCGTTCACGCCTGCGTACACGGCTCCAGCCGCCGCCCCTCCAGTATACCCGGCCGCTCAGTTAGAGCCGCAGCATCAGCCCACTTCCCGGGCTCGACGCTCGGCTCGTTCGCGGTTGGGGTCGGGGGGTGCTGTTGCGATGGAGGCACCACGGCAGGCCCAGCAAGCAGAAGACGTTCCCGCCCAAGCGGAGGACCCTGAAGAAGTTGCCCGAGCGGTAGCTTTTGACCGTCTTCGACCGGAAATGCGGCAAAGATTGGGACCCCAAGATCCGAATCGCCAACCGGAAGACGTGCACATGCAGGACGCTAGTCAGGAGGCTTCATCCGGGCATAGCGGGTCGAGATCGCACCGACGGCGACGCGCTCGGGAAACAGCCCAAGCCGTCCAAACCGCCGAGCTCAACGAAACCCGAGGATTGCTCTATAACCTCCAGGCGGAAGTTGCGCAGCTCAGGAATGCATACCCTGCAACACCCCCGGTCAACCAATCGACCCTGCACCAGACGCCTTTCACAGCAGCGGTAATGGCCCAGCCTTACCCGCTCGACTTGAAGGTCTCCGGAGAGAAGAGTTATGACGGACGGGCAGACCCTGAAGCCCATGTGAATGATTTTTACAGCAACATGATGATGAAGGGCGTCTCAGACGCCGTAATGTGTAGGGCATTTTACTCTACGCTCACTGGTCGAGCAGCGGAATGGTTTCGGACCTTACAACCGGGCTCGATCGACAGATTTGATACCTTGGCGATCAAGTTTGTGAGGAAGTTCATTACTTCCAAAGTGGTGAGAAAGTCCTACGTGTATCTTGAGAAGGCCAAGCAGCTAGAAGGGGAAAGCCTGACCGATTTCCTCGTCAAGTGGAAGGCAGCGGTCGGGGAGGTCAAGCCTATGGACGATGCGACTGCCACCCACATGCTTCACATATCTCTCCGGGCGGGACATTTGTATCAAGACTTCATCCTACACCCCCCGACCAGTTACGAGGAGGCCCTTCGGAGGGTCACAGACTATGCCAACGCCGGCGAGGCGAACGCCGTAAAGCGCTTGCAGGAGGTCGGCTCTTCGTCCCGTAAACCGGCCGGCCAGGGGGAACATCGGTCAGGAGATGACAATCCCCGATCCCGCACCAGGCCTGGCGAGTTTACGGCCTTGAACCGATCCGCAGCGGAGGCCATGCAGTACGCCCAGTCCTGCAATCTCATCAAACTCCCCCATCCCGATCGAGACGGCCCTGACAAGAGTAAGCATTGTGCTTACCATCGATGCGCCGGGCATGACACCGAGGAGTGTACCCACTTACGCCAATTGTTGGAAGATCTGCTTAACATGGGAAAATTGGACAAGTGCGTGGGGAGGAGAGAAGACAATAAGAGGAATACCGATCGGAGAGATCACAGGCGTTCTCATCACCGCTCCGATCGACCAGGTCAGGACCGAAGAGACGATCGAAGGGACGATCGTCATGATGACCGACGGGACCCTGACCCTCCGTCTGGTAGCCGCCCGTCCGGAAAGCCTACCATCCATGTCATTTTTGGTGGACTAGAAGATGCTTCCCGACCGCGGACTAATTGCCCGGTCGCTATAGTGGATTCCCGGGAGACCGGGAAGAGGCAGAAGATGGAGCCCATAACCTTCACCCTCGAAGATCAACCTAGCAGCAGTGACCACGGCATGGAGGCGCTCGTGGTCACGATTGATGTTAAGGGGACAGACGTCCAGAGGGTTATGGTTGATACGGGCAGCAGTGTGAACGTCCTATACTTGGACGTCTTTGAGAAGCTTGGCCTCGACAGGAAGGAGCTGACTCCGGTCGGTGTACCACTGTCAGGATTTACCGGGGCTCTCATTTACCCTGAGGGAAAAATAGCGCTCCCGGTCGAGATTGGCGCACCTCCAAAATCGATCAAAACGGAGTTGGAATTTGTTGTGGTCAACCTCCATTGCGTCCACAACATAATCTTGGGCCGACCCGCCATTATGAAGATCGGTGGGATAATTTCTATGCCTCACCTGTGCATGAAATTCCCCACCCCCAATGGGGTCGGTGTGGTCCGTGGCGATGTCCAATCCGCCCGGAAATGCTACACCCGAGCGGTTAATAGACGCGACTCCGGTCCGTCTTCCCGGGTGAACACCATAGCCAAGGAGGAGGCTAAGGATCGGAAGGAACAACCTGAGCCTTCCGAAGAAATAGAAGAAGTTCCCCTGTCCGAGGACCGCCCGGATAGGAAGATCAAGATTGGCCGAGCCCTCACCCCCGAGCTCCGAGTGGAAGTTTTGGCCATACTCCGGGAGTATGCTGATATCTTTGCGTGGGGCCCTGAAGACATGCCCGGGATCGATCGATCGGTCATCTGTCACAAATTGGCCGTCGATCCCTCAGCCAAGCCGGTCGTGCAGAAAACACGACACCTTTCCTCCGATCGCCGCGAATTTGTCAGAGAAGAAGTCAAAAAGATGGCGGCGATCGAGCACATCCGCCCGGTGGTTTATCCCGAGTGGGTGGCAAATATCGTTCTTGTTCCTAAGCCCCCAGCATGGAGGATGTGCATCGATTTTACGGACCTCAACAAGGCCTGTCCGCTCGACCCGTATCCTCTACCGAGCATACACCAGATGGTCGACGAGACGACCGGGGCCGAATTAATGAGCTTCATGGATGCCTTCAAGGGATACCATCAGATCATGATGCACCATGAAGATGAGAGCAAGACAGCCTTCGTGACCCCGGACGGGCTGTATTGCTACCGAGTGATGCCGTTCGGTCTCCGGAACACAGGGGCGACCTACCAGAGGATGGTCAACATGCTCTTTGCCGATCTATTGGGCCGAACGATGGAAGCTTACATCGATGACATGCTGGTCAAGAGTCGAGACCGATCCGACCACACCCGAGATCTCCGGGAGTGCTTCCAGATCATGAGGAAGTACCAGTTGCGGCTGAACCCGACCAAGTGCACATTCGCGGTTCAGACCGGCAAGTTCCTCGGCTATATGATGATCAAGAGAGGAATTGAGCCCAACCCGGCCAAAGTAAAAGCGATTCTGGACATGCAACCACCTTCCACCGTTCGGGAAGTCCAGCAATTGACCGGCCGGTTGGCAGCTCTCAGCCGGTTCCTCTCCAAGCTGGCCGAGCGCGCTTTACCTTTCTTCAAGGTATTGCGGAAGGTTAATGGATTCGTCTGGGACGAAGAGTGCCGAACGGCTTTTGATGAGCTGAAGGAATATCTCATGTCACCGATCGTGCTCTCAAAGCCTGAGCTCGGAGAAGAGCTAGACGTGTACCTCGCCGTGTCCGATCGCGCAGTAAGCGCAGTGTTGTGCCAAACCGATACGGAAGGGGTCCAGCGACCGGTGTACTATGTAAGCCACGCGCTACATGGTCCCGAGCTCCGGTACTCCCGGCTAGAGAAGGTCGTCTACGCCTTATTCATTGCCGCGAAGAAGTTGGCTCCCTACTTCCAAGGTCGAGCAATTCGCGTGTTGACCGATCAGCCGATCGGGCCAGTCCTCCGAACCGCTTCATCATCCGGCCGCCTAGTCAAGTGGGCGTTAATGCTGACACAATACGCGATCGAATACTGACCAAGACCAGCTATCAAAGGTCAGGCCCTTGCTGATTTCTTGGTCGAGTGCACCGCCCGGGATACCCGACCCCCCGAGGTAGCGGATCCCGAGGCTGAGTGGTGGTCGTTGGCTACTGACGGGTCGAGTAGCAAGAAAGGAGCAGGAGGAGGGGTGGTGGTCACGAGCCCGGAAGGATTCAAGGTTTATTTTGCTCTCATGTACCAGTTCCACCCGACCAATAACGAAGCCGAGTACGAAGCATTTGTTAATGGCTTACAGTGCGCTCGGGACTTGGGGGCTGAATACATCCGAGCTCAGACAGATTCCGCGCTCGTGGTCGGGCAAGTTCTCGGGGATTATGAAGTCAATGGAGAGCGTCTGCAGCTTTACCGAGATCTTGCCATGGAGAAGCTCGCTCAGTTCCGGGGGTATACCGTCCGACATATACCCCGGTTGGATAATGCCGACTCAGATATCTTATCTAAATTGGCTCAAGACGCCCCGGAACATATGTCGAAGATAGCTCGGATTTTAGTGATCCCGAGACACAGCATCCATCGTCTACCGGTCAATCCAATCCAACCGGTAGAAGACAATTGGATCACTGATCTGAAGGAATTCCTCGAGCACGGTCAACTTCCCGATGACCCTCAGCGTGCTCGAAAAGCCAGACTGAGAGCCCCGAGGTTCCAAGTCTTGAACGGCCGTCTCTACAGGCGATCGTATGGAGGTCCTCTCATGCGTTGCTTGACCGCATTTGAGGCCGAATTAGTCATGAAGGAACTCCACTCGGGAATTTGCTCCTCACATCAAGGAGGCCGATCCCTGGCCCGTCGTATCATGCTGATCGGGTACTATTGGCCGTCCCTCCAGCTAGACTGTGAAAAGTTAGCTCGGGAATGTGAGACGTGCCAACTGTTCGCCCGGATGCCTGGACGACCAGCAACCTTCTATCAACCAGTCACGACCGCAATTCCTTTCGCTAGGTGGGGGGTGGATATCTTGGGCCCCTTCCCTCAGCTCTCTGGTCGGAGAAGGTTCGTGATTGTCGCCATTAATTATTTCTCCAAGTGGATAGAAGCCGAGCCCCTAGCCACGATCACCTCTCAGCAATGTGCTCGTTTTCTCAGGCGAAATGTGGTTTCCCGCTTTGGCGTGCCCGTACATCTCATCAGTGACAATGGCCGCCAGTTCGTAAGCCAGTACTTCCAAAACTTTTTGGCCACGATCGGGACGACTCACATCCGATCGTCGGTGGCTTACCCGCAGGGAAACGGTCAAGTGGAAAATGCAAACCGGACGATTTTGGAAGGTCTAAAAAAGAAGCTGCATTCGGCAGGTCGTAGTTGGGCCGATGAGTTGCCATATGTCTTATGGACTTATCGGACGACCCCGAGGGAAGCTACTTTGGAGACCCCTTTCGCCCTGGTTTATGGAGCTGAAGCCTGACTCCCGATCGAGGCTTGGATCCCGACTGATCGAGAGAGAACCTACAATGCGGAGGAGAATGAGCATGCGATGGCCGTAGACCTCGATGCGGTCGAAGAAAAAAGAGAGCTAGCCGCTCGGCGTATGGCCGAATATCAGAAGCGTGTTAAGAGTTCTAAAGACGTTCGGGTCAACCCTCGTTACTTTTAGGTTGGAGATTATGTTCTGCGACGAAGGGAGGCCAGTCAACCTTTAGAGGGCGGAAAGCTAGCTCAGAACTGGGAAGGGCCGTATATCATTAGCGCGGTCATACGGCCGGGTACATACCGACTGGAGACGACAACCGGTCGGGTAATCGAGGGGACTTGGAATTCCGAGCACCTCGTTATGTTTAGGCATTAGGCCTATTTTTTGTAATTTTTGGACGAAGAGGGGGCTTGACCTGTGTGTAGGTCCCGGTCGTCGTTTGTAGTTAAGTTCCTATGTTTATAGATATTAACCGCCTGCGAGCGGGAAGGTTTTAATGTATATACGATCGGTGATTGCTTGACCGCTTGCATGCGGCGGCCCGGTCGGTCATTTTCTTTACCTTCGGTGCACGCAGATCAATTTATCTTCAAGCTACACCGACCGGGCGGTCAGACGCGCTCCACATCGGCGGACATTCGAGTCACGCCACCGGTCGGGGAAGCCAGGAGCACACAGCATAATTCCCCGATCTGATCACTTCTTGTCCACTATTGCACTCACTCGTGCCATGAGAGCACAATAGTGTGGGGGCTGGGATGAAGGAAGTATTTACAGGCCCGTCGTTCAGAAGTATCCCGACCGTAGAGGCTTACTTATTTTCAAAAATTTTGACAAGGCCTAGAGACCGGGTAAACCCGATCAGGTTGGCCAGTTTGATGTCGAAATCTCGGATGCACGACCGGGCCATAAAGCCATAAGGTCGGGCGTCGAACGGATCGAGTAGTGCAGGACCGGGCCAAAAGGCCATGAGGTCGAGCATTAAGGGTCGGCATGTGCATGACTAAAAGTAAAAAAGCAGAAAGAAAGACGAACAATATAAGTTTAACAAAAACGAGTTTCATTGATTGAAAAAGAGTGCCCGGTACAAATTCGGGACCGGGCTCCCGATCAGTGTTTCTCTACAAAAAAGAAGAAGCCTATTCTACTTCTTCACTTCCTGAGCTCCAGCAGCCGCTTCCTTCCCGCTCGGAGTGGCCGCAGACGATCCACCGGGCTCGGCCGCCCTTTCTTTCGGAGCGAAGGGAGAGGGACCGGGGTCAGCTAGGTCGGGGGGGAGGGCAGACAGTACGAGTTGGAGGTCGTCGCCTTCGAGGGCTTCCCCCAACCGTTTCTGGGCTTTCTCGAGCATCTTCCTTTGGCCAGCCTTGAAGGCCCACCGACCAAAGGAGAGAATTAGGTCCTCCCCGACCTTGGTTCCCCGAGCAGCTGTGAGGAAGGCCGAACCTATCTTGTCGTCCTTGAAAGCCGAGTGGGCCAGCTCCTCCGGACTCTCCAAGCGGGTTTTCAGCTCCTTGTTTTCACCGATCGCCCGTTGGGCGACCTTCTCCGCTAGGACCCGGTCCTCCTCACTCTTCTTCAAGGCCTTCTGGACTTTCTCCAGCTCGGCCTGAACGTCCTTCACCTCCTGAAGACGCCGGGCAGCCATCTTCTTGTGCCGGTCGGCTTCCTCGGCCAGCATTGCCCGGCCTTGGAGAAGTTGGGCCGCACGGGAAATCTGCAAAGGAAAGATGTTAGTCAGTTCGATTAAAAGCACTTGGAAAATGTTTTAGAAAGGAAAAGTGCTTACCTCGACCAGGTCGTGGCCGATCCGCTCAGCCACTTGTGTGGGGGTCATCTTCCCCAGATCTTCTTTGGCTCGCCCCGCATTCCCGATCCGGACCAGTATGGACGAGTCGTCCTGGTTACGCCCGGTCGATGGGCTCGGGCTATGCTGTTCCCGACGGCGCTTCATGCCGCCCACCTCGGTCATACCCTGGGCGGGCATCCTTTCTTTACCCCGGGCGACTTCTACCCGGGTGACCAGCACGTCGCTGGGCTCCACCACGAAGCCCTCAGCCGTCGTGATGGTCGAGGTCCCTAGGGGTCGGGCCACCGGGATCTCCTTCTGCCCGGCCGGCTTTCCCTTTGCCTTCTTTTTGCCGCCAAGGGAGATCTTGACGGGTGGAGGAAGAGAGGTGTCATCGTCCCCGAATTCGGCCATCTCTGCAAAATAAAAAGGCAGTTAGGTCGGGAAGATAAAAAGAGCAGTCGGAATATAAAGGGCCGGGAAAAGTAGTTAGCCTCAAACCTTTGCCTTTTCGTTTGCCCCGGGCGGGCATCCTCGCGATCGTGACACCCCGAGGCTCGGGCTTATATTTGTGGGGTATATCATATACCGGTTCGGGTAAGTCAGCCGCTTCGAGGGACTCGGGCGTCTTAAAGATTTGGTACTCATAGATCTCGCCCGAGATTTTGGTGACGGCGTCTATAAGGGCCTGGGTCTCGACTGGGGTGACTTGTCTTCGGAAACGTTGACTCCAGACCCTTTCAACCGGGAGGATCCACGGATCATACTTTACTGAGAAGATCCGGTTTTTCCATCCCCGGTTGTTCCCGGGCAGCCCTTCGATCGAGCATTTGTCCGCTCGGGATTGTATCATCAGAAACCCACCCCCGTACGCAGCCGCCAGCACCTTCACTTGGTAGGCGAAGTTGAAGAGCTCCATCGTGCAGGATACGTCGTGCCGACTGCAGATTTGGGGAAAGCACGCGATGATCCGGTGCGCGTTCGGGCAAATCTGCCAGGGCATAACCTGGTAGTAGCCCAGGAATGCGGTGAGGAGGCTGGAAAAGGGGAACGTGATCGGAGCCATCAGCGAATCGTAGTGTAACCCAATCCACTTCCCCTGGTGCCGATCGATGATATTTTCGAGCTGCCTGCTGGTGTCGAATTCGACCCGACCAGCGAGAGTTGCTGCAATTTTGCCTGCTTCCCCCTTTGTCAGCAGGCTCCGCTGGCTTTCGACGGTCTCACTGTTGAGGAATTCGAATCCATCCCCGTTTGGCGCCGCCGGCCCAGCCGAGTCCTCCTCACCTGCCTCCGCTTCATGGGCCCGGTATTCCACCTCGGGCTCCGCTTGAGGGTAATCCCCTATCACCCTCGTAGGCGTTTCCCTAACGCCCACATCCGGGGAGTTTCGTCCGCTCGTGGACGTCTCGTCACTCCCCGACCCGCTGGAGGTCGACCCCGAGGTCCCTGATGAGCTTGATGACCTTGCGGGCTCGGGGGCTCGGTCGGGTGTATGATGCGGTCGTTGCACGACCTCTGGAGAGTAGGACACGATGTCCACCTCCTCGCTACTCCGCTCGACCGTGTTGTCGTAGTCTGCGCTTGAAGCGTTCTGGCTATCTGAATCTGACATGCTTAGTTCTACCTAAAGGTCGGTCGGGGTTAGTACAGGGGTCGTGAAGTTAGTTCGATGTTAGCTCTATCCTACTCCTACGCAAAGCTAAAAACAAGGTAAAGAGCTAAGGGAGCAGGAGCTTACCGATTGCTGGTACTTTGGGGAGAACTTGAAGCTTGGCTTTGCTCGACTGGTTCGCTGAACTGATGCTCGGGACTCTCTGAGGGTACCGACTGCTTCAGTGGATTGAGGAAAGTTCAAATGGAGGCCTCAAGGGCCTATTTATAGGAGAGCATTTAGGCGGGAAACCAATCCACTTGCGCGACACGACCCGCACTGATTCCGAGGCCGGCAGTGGCCGACACGTGGTGAGGGAAGGAATGACAGCTGGCCGGTCGGTTGGTGGCTGACGGTTGGGCTTTTTCATCCCGTCCCGTTTTTTCCCGGATGG
>NW_017618708.1:4246410-4401410 GCF_001879475.1 Ipomoea nil
TAACTCCCCATACCTTTTAAGGGGTGTTTGGTTCAAGTAATCGTAGACTACCTAGATAATGTGAGTCTCGTAATGTTATATTACATTGATTTGATTCAAAGTTATGAAATCACCTTGTAATATTATATTACCCAAAGTTTATGTGGCAGTAATATTTCAAGGTAATGTAATTACCTCTATTTTCTTAGGTAATCTAAGATTATCTTGAAATATATATGGCCCTGTTTGGTAAAATGGCTATTAGCTGATATCTGTTAGTTGTTAGCTGATTGTGTTAATTAGATGGTATAAATAGTTGATAATATTAGCTGATTGTAAAAAAGTGTTTGGTAAATTAGCTGTTAGCTGATAGTCGTTTGGTATAATTTCTTTTCTCAAAAAGCTAATGAAAAAGTTACTTGGAGTAGCTTTTTGAATTTTAGCCTTTTGAATTTTAGCCTTTTGGAGTTGTAAAAAGCTAATTAACCAAACATTTATATTGATATTTTAACTAAATCAAACAATTAATAGTGGTCAAATAAGCCAAAATTGGCCTATAGGCCAATTTTTTACCAAACAGGGCCATATTCTTATTTTGCATTTATTAATTAATTCTTATAAGATAATAATAATAATAATAATAATAATAATAATAATAATAATAATAATAATAATAATAATAATAATAATAATAATAATAATAATAATAATAATAATAATAATAATAATAAATAATATGTTTATATAATTAAATATATATATATATGTGTGTGTGTATTTTTATTTATTTATTAATATTTTTAATTATTAAAAACATTAACATAAATTGATTCATATAACCTAAAATATAATTTTTAACCAAACAAGATAATATTATATTCAAACAATCCAAACCAAACATATAAGTAATCTTATATTTCCAAAAATTCACATGACTTTTCAAAAGGTAATTATATTGTTGAAGGTACGTAAGGTCATTCCGTGAATTAAATGCCCCTTAAAACATGTTTGATTTACCTAATGAAATACGGAAGATTACAAATTTTATTTTATAAGGACTAAAATATGTTAAGAATAGAGAATATGATTCCAATTTAACTGTTAAGCTCGTTGAGAATAGATTTAGAGATTTTATTTATATATTTATTCATATATTATTATTTATATAATTAAATATATTTTCATTAGTTGGTTTTGTTTGCTTAATTGTTTGTTCTCATAAAATATTCCTTGCATGATAGGTTATCTACAATAGTCATATCATGGGTTAGTGACCAATGGTCCACTTTGTAATGTGTGTTCTAGTTCAAAAAATGTTATCTTTTAAATTTTAAATTTATCTTTTTATTTTTATACAAATAAAATTAATCTATAAAAACATGCATTTTGATACAACCTTGAAGTTGTATGAAATGCTCTTATTCGAGTCAAGAGTTAAACTCTAAAAAATGGAAGAGAAGATACATAATTGTGTTTCGAGTGGTAGCCCAACTCCAAATGACTATGCTTAGAATGATAGTCTAATAACTCCAAAAAAGAGATATAGGGAAATAGGATGTCACCAGATAATTAATATATTCTTCATTGTCTTTCTTCAAATACATATGTATCTATTTATACAGGATAATAAAACTAGCCACTACTTTAAAGTACCTGGCCTGTAACTACCTAAAAAAGTGGTCATCCCACTACAACAACAACAACAACAACAACAACAACAACAATAATAATAATAATATTTGCAATAGCATTGCACCATGGGTGTATCACATTTCTTTAGAAAATTTTAATTTTGATTTTTTAAATGATACTCATATTGATTTTTTAAAAATTTCTTAAAATAAATCTATAGCTATATAAAGTCATTACTTTAGATTCATAGAATCACTACTATAACTATATAAATTCATTCATTATTCTAGGAAAATAAATTTATTACTACAGTTATATAAATTCACTACTATAAATACAAAAATTTACTATTATTGGTATCATTTTTATGTACCTATAATACTTTTTTTGTCTATTTGGGTGGTCCACGGCATAATTTACCGATTATCTAACACAATAAATATTTTATTCTCAATTTTACTAATTCATGAAATATAATATGAGATTAATTAAAATTTTATTGAACAAAATTTTATATTGAGCTTAGTATGTGTTGGGTACTTGAGTTCTATGTAGCATGTAAAAAAACATGTAAATTAAAATATGTAGGAAGCGAAGCGAGAAAATATGAAGAAAAAAAAATCTATTTAAAAATGGAAGTATCTTTGCAATATCTTTTAAATACTAGTTTTTTTTACGCGCATTGCGCGATTGGGATAATGTCCAATGTTTTTAGGCAAGATTATATTAGAATTTTTCATGCATAGATAATTGAATGTTAAATTTGCGTATTTAAATTGGTAATTCTAAGTTTACAAATGCAAGATAATATAGTCAAGATTGATTATAATTGTCAATAAAATAATTGTATCGGTATGGTTGAAACCAAATACGGGACATAAGGGAGAGCAAATAAAAATTAAAGCATAAAATATTAAATATATACTAATATTGTTTGAGGAGATTCCGGCAGTAGAATTTGTGGTTAGAGTTCTATTAAGTCTTTAATATTAGAATTAGATTAATGTTGTAGTTATAATTTTATATTAGACTTTAATATTAGAATTAGACTAACGGTGAATTAACGATACTTATTGAAAAAGTTAACGGATCGGATAATCATATAAATAAGGATAAATTAGAAAATCTTATGGAAAAATTAAAATCTGAACTATTCATTTGATATAATAATTTGAAGGTCATTTTTTCTACCCAATGTTTATAATTAAATAAATATTTGAAAGTATATATAAATGCAAGATTATATATGAGAAGTTCAACATAAGTAATTTAATGTTTAATTTGTTTATTTAAATATGTAATTCATAGTATATGAATACAATGTAATATAGGAGATTCATTATAATTGTTACTAAACTGTTTTAAAATAATAACCAAGTATTTTTGTTGAAAAGGGTTCTAATATATTTAATGAATGCATATATACAAGATCAATGAATGAATCGACGGTACCAGTACTTTAGGTGTTTTGCTCAGTATTCATTTAGTTCAACCATTATTGTTGCATACATTATTATAGATAAAGAAATTCCTAATTTAAATAATTTAGATGTAGTAAAATTTAAAATTTTTAATTATAATGTAACCCAAAGATATTGGACGATTGGTAAATATGATGTAACCCAAAGATCAAAATGCTAAAGAAAGTGTTTTGGTTATTCAACAGTTTGAAGCAATAATTTGTTCCAAACTACTGAAAATACAAACATTGCAATTTATAATATTTCACTTAACGTTTTTTAGAATGATTTCCCCAAAACACATCTATATTTAAAAAAAAAAAAAGTATTATTAAAACAATTATTATTATTACTATTATTATTATTATTATTGTTGTTATTATTATTATTACTAGTAATTCACCCGCGCGATGCACGGGAAAAAATTATGTTATTATAAATATAAATAAAAAAATAGAAAAAATAAAAATATTTTAAATTGTTTAATATAATAATATTTTTGAGCTTCCATTGGTCAAGTATTTATTATTTTTATAGAATACAAAATTATAATTAAAATTTTGTATGATTAATATAATCTCTAATTATGTACATATTCAAATAAACTTATAGAGAGAATTTACATAATTACATTGATTTATTCTTAATTGTATTTCATCTATATTATAATTTTCACAATACAAATAATAATTAAGATAATTACATTTAGAAAGTAAATTTCAAATTTTGTAAGAGTAAATTTAAACTCTAATTGAACACATTTTTTTTATATGATTATATAATATATTCTTTATGCATATGGCATTTCATAAACTCAAATGTCATTTTATAAGTCCAAGACCATTTTTGTGGAGATAATTCAAATGTATTTTTTTTTTCTTTTAAAAGTCCTAAGTTTAGACATCCAGACAAACATTAAAGATCCATACGATATATACATTATATATATTTAAATTTTTATTTATGGCTTAAATGATTTTTTTTTTATTCTGAAGTCCAATAATTGACCCACGGCCCGCAACATTTGCTTTCTTCATCCCTTCTTGCTTCTGCCATTTCTTTGAAGCATTTGAGAGGGAGAAAAATTATATGTAGAAGCTTGCATTAATTACATTGTTTCAGATATCGAATAGGCTTTCATCGAAAATTTAATTAATATTGTAATCCCAAGAACCACCATAAATAACAAAAGCATATCAAATAGACTTTCATTGTAAAGTCAGAGATTTAATTAATATTGCATCATTTCATATTTTCTATTAATCGAGAATCGGAATCCTTAATCCTAATATCATAACATTTAATAACTCCATTAATTCAATAAATGTAATCCTTTGTTATGGGCGAAAAAAAAAATAGCTATTTTATTTTTCAAATATTTTTGTTTTTTTTTTATTGTAAAAGATGTTGTGGCTATTTTATATTTATAGCTAGTAATAATAATAATGTTGGTAATTAATTGTAACATTAATTACTTCCCAACCATATAGCTTTATTATATGTAAGATTATTATTATTATATTATGTATACCCTTAGGTCATTTTAAATATTAATTTAAACAACTAATTTTTTCAAATATCTTTTTACCATCCGTTGATATAATTCGCTAGTCAAATCCGCTAACGCTAACTGCTAACTGCTGATTATCAAACAAAGACATTGCGAGGTAGTTTTCTCATTTCAATTTATTGTGTGATTTGAATACTCTCTTTGTCAACAAATCCCTCAAGTATTGGCTTTATTAATTTAAATTTTTTTTTATTTTTTTCATGTTATTAATAAAATACTTGGTAAATAAATATATAGAAGTATTTTGTATTATAACTTTGATATTTAATTAAAAAATAATGCACAAAAAAGATAATAGACAATGTAGTGAATATAATCAAGTGATAAATTTGAATGTAAAGAATTTTTACATTGGAGAAAAATAAAGACAATATAACTAATGAAATTATTTCTCTTAATTAATTTATTGATAATGAATAACTTTTTTTATAAAGACATTGTAGGGACAATGTAGCGAATATAATCAATGGGAGAAGCGAATATAATCAATTGATCGAATTTGAATTTTGAATGTAAAGAATTTTTATATTGGAGAAAAATAAAGACAATATAACTAATGAAATTATTTCTCTTATTTAATTTATTGATAATGAATAATTTTTTTTTAATAAAGGCATTGTAGACACATAATTCTAAATTAAAGAAATGCATATGTATTATTTTTTTTGTTGTAGCTACTAAATTATTATTTCTACAAATCTACAAATTTAATAAGAGCGAATATTGTTAGGCCCTTAACTGGAACAAAAAAAATGTCGGTACTAATTGTTTCTTAAAATGAATGGTTCATATTATTTTGATTTTAGTATCTTTTAATGATTTTCCTTATTTACCCTCTATTATATTATTTTCTTCCCTTAAATAACCCTAAATTCCGTTAGTTTAAACTTTAGTAACGGAATATTCCGTTAACTATTTATTATTCTTAACATACTCTTAATTTTTATAAAGTATAATTGGCATAATTGTTAAACATATATTATGAATATGTTAAAATGTATTTAAAAAATATATAATATAAAATTTAACATAAACTTTGGTCAAATAATTAGCTCGACTAAATACATAGTATTCAAAGTTTAGCATCAAAGATCATAAATCAGGAACTACTTTAAAATCATTTGATTTTCTTGAATTTTTATTTAAAAAAAAAAAACAAATTTAGGTTAAGTTTTTTTTTTTTAATTAATCTTCTTGTGATTATTTAGAACAAAACTTAATATTTCAATTATGCTTTTGCTTTATTGGAATGATTTAGGTCATTATGGTATTAATATTTTTTATATTTTTTTTATAATGGTACAATTGTACATTACTTTACAAATATTATACTATTATTTTTTTATCAGACAAAATTGTTCTTACATCATTGTCAGACCTGCGCGGCCTAACTACAAAGTTGTTGATCATAAATACAATTACACATGGACTCTAAAATGGTAGGATCATTTTCCAAATAATTAACAATGTTAGCATCCTACTAGCTCCAATTAAACAAGTTTACACATCAATTTTTATCAATGCATGAAAATTTATAAAGAAATTTGTAAGTTAATTTTTACTATATCATTATATTAATATCTATTGTAACCATATATTTTGAATTATTTATTATCATCATCTATTGACAGCAATTGTAGCAATTGACATGGACAAACTCTCAAACAATTTGTCTCAACAAGAAAGGGAAATAAAAAAAAAAATCATTGATTTCATTATTGTTGAAGAAAAGTATGTACGACACTTTATTACTCTTATTAATTAAATAAATTAGTAGCTACAAAAAAAATAATACATATGCATTTAATTAATTTAGAATTAGATGTCTATAATGCTTTATTTAAAAAAAGTTATTCATTATAAAAAAATTTAAAAGAAATATAATTTCATTAGTTATATTATTTTTATTTTCTACCATTCAAAGATTCCTTACCTTCAAATTTATTAATTTATTATATTCACTACATTGTTCATTGTCTTTTTTTTTTTTTTTTTACATTATTATCTTGTAATTAAATATCAAAGTTATTATATATATTTATTTATTTACCAAGTATTTTATACAAATATAATAAATATTAATATTTTGTTCAATACTTTCACATGATAACCTACGACACACATCTCACAACACATGAAACATGTAGGGAAAAACTGCCATTATTAAATATCAATAGGTGTTTGTACGCTAAAGAGTTCATATTAGACCTAAAATTTAAGTCATACACAGCAAGGCAAATCTAAAACTTCCTACACCATAATCTCATTGCATGATGAATCCCTCTATGCTGCTACAAGTAACCTAATTGCACATGACACACTACCAATAAAAAAAAAGGACATGTACTGAAGATGAAAACAATAACAATGCTACCCAAAAGAGAATTAAGAAGAATTAGAGAAATTTAAACCAAAAGTAGTATTTATTTAGACTATCGCTTTAAGACTAAGTATTTAGACTAACGTTATTACAAAGTTGCAAACATTTATTTTAGTGAGAATTATAATCAATTTCTCATATATTATCTTGCATTTATATACTTTAAATTACCAATTTAAATAAACAAATTCAATATTTATTTACCTATGCATGAACATCTCCTATATAATATTGCATTGATATACTTTGAAATACTTATTTAAAAATAATTATTGGGCATTATCCCATTCGCGCAAAGCGCGTAAAAAAAACTAGTAATTTAATAAGATTAAAATAGGGTACTAATTATGCTAATTTTGATTGAGATGTGGTTCGAACCTAAGACCTTTCTTATTGAAATCAATGTGTAAGTTAACGGTGAATTAACCGAAATTAACGAAAAACATAATATTTAACGAAAAAGTTAACGGATAATCATATTCATTAAGGATAAATTAGGAAATCTCAAGGACAAATTAAAATCTGATCAATCTGAGCCATTCATTTGATAAAAAAATTTGACCGCCATTTTTCCTACCCATTATAGGCCTAAC
The DNA here is from genome assembly GCF_001879475.1 of Ipomoea nil. NCBI lineage: Eukaryota > Viridiplantae > Streptophyta > Magnoliopsida > Solanales > Convolvulaceae > Ipomoea > Ipomoea nil. The sequence continues at coordinate 4,254,025 of NW_017618708.1, forward strand.
TCTCTTGGGCTCTTATTAGTATATAGTATATAGTAGATGTATAAATATTTAATTTAAGGAATATAAATGTCAAATTTTAAATATTTTAATTATTTATATTTTTATATAATTATTTAAAATTTCAAATTTATTTTGAAGCTAAAAATGCATTTCCAACTTTTATTTTATTAAGAAATAGCTCAAAAACAATTTTGAAACATTGAATATTGTTACAAAATGACATGTAAATGCTTCCAAACAAGTTTAAAAGAGTTTTAAATGTGAAAATATTTCAAGAACCAAAAAAAAAATGGCATAAAAGGTTTTTTTTTTTTTAATTTTTTATTTTATATATAGAAATAGCGGCAGACATGGGCCGGGCCGGGCCCATTCAAGACGGTCTAGATAAGTTGGTTGTGATTTTCAATAAACAGAGAGAGAGAAAGAGATATTTGGATAAACTGTTGTCAGCCGGACACGTGTCGTCCATCGACACCTCACTTGTTCCCTTCTCTCTCTCTATATATATATATATAACCCTCATCTTTCTCACTGGAGCCTCAACGCAGACGATACGTTTCCTCACTCCTTCCTTTCTCTCTCTGAATATATAAATCTCTCTCTCTCTCTCTCTCTATATATATATATATATTCTTCCCAAACTCTCTATATATATTTACAGTTTGGTTGACTGAACAATAAATTCATCGATTCTCGAGGGGAAGAAGATGGCCACGCGCTGCTGCACGCAGTATGGAAGCAACGGCCACAATTCACGCAGTTGCGGGGAGTCCTCGTCGGTGTCGGCCGCGTCCGGCGGTTCCGGCGAGATCATGCTGTTTGGTGTGAGAGTGAAGGTTGACCCTATGAGGAAGAGCGTCAGTCTGAATAACTTGTCTCAGTACGAGCAGCCGAATGACGACAACAAGAACAGTGGAAACAATGATTCAACCAAAGCAGCAGCTGACGAAGGCTATGCTTCGGCAGATGACGCCGTTCCTAACCAGTCTAGCAGTGGCCGCGAGCGAAAGCGAGGTCAGATCTCTAATCATCCTTCTTCTCTCTTACTTTGATGACTTTTATATATTCTTCTCTCAACATTATTGATCGAAATTCAAAAGTCGATTTGTTATCTGATCTTATTCAGTTTTAAGATTCAAATATTTGATCGCTTAATTAGTTTGATTATTTTTATCCATTATAGCATGTAACATTTTGCGTGAAACTGTAGAAATGAATAAAACTATGTCTGCAAAAGTCATTTATGAATCGAAACATATGTATCTTATTTTGTAAGAGTTGAAACGGATGCTCTGGTTATTCACTGATTGAGAAAAATCCTTTTATTTTTTTTTGGATACACGAAGATCGTTGTCCGTTTATTTGATTTATCATATTTGTATGCGAAGATGATTGTATGTTACTTGATTTATTAAATCTCTACATGAAGATGGTTGTATGGTATGTGATTTGATGTATCGATAATCTACTATACAACTGTTTAGCTGTTTGATCTAAGTTTTGATTTGTGGAATTTGATCAGGAGTTCCATGGACAGAGGAAGAACACAAGCTGTTCCTTTTGGGGTTGCAGAAAGTCGGAAAAGGAGACTGGAGAGGAATCTCTAGAAATTTCGTGAAGACTCGCACCCCTACACAAGTGGCAAGTCATGCTCAGAAATACTTCCTTAGACGGAGCAACCTCAACCGCCGTCGCCGCCGATCTAGCCTGTTCGATATCACCACTGAATCGGTAATTAACTCAAAATACTCTTAACATCAGTTAATAATGAGATACAGCTTTACGCCTCTGTTTTTTTGTTTCCTTGAATTAACTTATTACCTTTTGTTAGCCTAAGAGGAAGCAATAATGTTTGTACTATTTGTTTGTCAGAAGGAGTGTTACTTTAGATGTGCTATAAGCTTTTTAGGATACTTTTTCACTGTTTAAGCAAGGAGTAAAATTAAAGCTGTGATAGAAATCTAGATTGTCTGATATTTTGATGTGAGTAAAAGAAAATATTACAGGATTGCATATCTTATTAAGTGGTTATTTATCTTCTGAATAGGTGTCTCCATATTCCATGGATGAAGGAAAGGCTTCTCAAGAAAGTCAGGTTCCACAGGTTGTATCACCAACATCATTATCAATTTCTGAATCCTCCCAGATGAATGCATTCCAAGGCCCGCCTCTACCTGTGACTGCCTGCCCAGTTTTCGTGCCGTTACAAAATGAGAAGCCAATAGAAAATCTGATGCTTGGACGAGGAGATCAAGTAAATAATGCATCATCCATGTTTGTGCAGCAGCCACTGTCCATTCTCTCTGTGCCCAATGCATCAACAATGATAGACCTTAACATGAATCAGAACTCCACCATGGACCCATCATCATTGTCCTTGAGATTGTCCTTGTCGGGTGATCAGAGTCAGCCCACACACCCTGCCTTCCTGGGCTTCAGTAATGGAGATAGTGTCATCAGTGTGGCATGATCTGGGAAGATGAAAGCAGAAAGGAAAATATTCAAAAAAAAAAAAGAAAGAGCAAGTAGGTGGAAAATCAGGTAACTGGGGTGTGCAGTATCTGGTGTTTTCTCTTGTACAGACAGGAAATTTGCGATGCCTTGCTGTACTTGTTTAATGTTAAGTTGCTGGTATTATATATATTAGAGCTCTGCTTATTTATGGTGGTTTGTAATTCTGGAGAAAACCAAGACTTGAATAACATGAATAAACCTTTGTTTGTTGCAAAGTATAATATATGTGTAGTTGGTTTATTGGTCTGTCTACTCAGCATCTAACCAGAAAAATATGATAGTGGAGTTTAGTATTGAAAAGGTCTTCCTGGCTCCTCCTCCTCCTTTTGCCTGTAGCCATGCTTGGTTCATTGATTGGAGATATGGGTGTAATGAATCTGGAGTTTTCATTAGTTGTTAGGACCAAATAGTGGTAGGGGGCCCTACCACGGTCTGTGGGTGGTATGGTGTGTGTATTATCCAAAGGTTTTGATTGGACTATAGAGACTAGGGTATATGATGTTTTTGTGTGGTGGATTTGCATTTATGATATGATATTATCTCCTTTTTCTTTTGGTGATTGGTTTTAAATGGTTATAAGACAGTACTGGTTTTTGAGGACAATGGTTTTTCACTCGTGCTGTATATATATGGACTTTGACGTGATAACCTCTTCTTGGTGAATGGTGACTGGTGAGGTCCGTAACAAATATGATGTCTGCTACAAATCTTTTAGGCGGTGTTTGGTTCAGGTTATATAAAATAATCAATGTTATATTTGCTTAGTAATATAAGATTCTTATGTTTGGTTTAGGTTATGTAATTTTTTCAGAAAATATCATATAACCTCCGCATTAAATTTTTAGCTATTGAAAAGGAATATGAGATACCTTCCAATTTCTTAGATAATCTCACATTCTTTTCTTATTATTAATGTTGAACTTTGGACGTTTTAATCAATTTATCTTATTATTATTGCTTTCCAGCAATCTAACATTTTTTTAAGATAATTTAACATTTTGTGAACCAAATGTCCCCTTAATATTTGCTTTTATCCTTATTATTACTAGTTCTTTTACGCACTTTGTGCGAATGAGATAATGCCCAATAATTATTTTTAAATAAGTATTCCATAGTATATCAATGCAATATTATATAGGAGATTTTCATGCATATGTAAATAAATGTTGAATTTGTTTATTTAAATCGGTAATTTAAAATATATAAATGCAAGATAATATATGAGAGATTGATTATAATTGTCACTAAAATAAATGTTTGCAACTTTGTAATAACGCTAGTCTAAATATTTAGTTTTAAAGCGATAGTCTAAATAAATACTACTTTTGATTTAAATTTCTCTAATTCTTCTTAATTCTTTTTCGGGTAGCATTGTTATTGTTTTCATCTTCAGTACATGTCATCTTTTTTTCTTTATTGGTAGTGTTTCATGTGCAATTATGTTACTGGTAGCAGCATAGAGGCATTCATCATGCAATGAGATTATGGTGTAGGAAGTTTTAGATTTACCTTGCTATGTATATGACTGTGATTTTAGTTGTAATATGAACTCTTTAGCGTACAAACACCTATTGATATTTAGTAGTGGTAGTTTTTTTCCTACATGTTTCATGTGTTGTGAGATGTGTGTCTCAGGTTATCATTGAACGAAATATTAATATTTATTATATTTGTATAAAATACTTGGTAAATAAATAAATAAATAAATAAATAAATAAATAAATAAATATATATATATATATATATACATATATATATATATATATATATATATATATATATATATATATATATATATATATATAAAACATGTTTTGTATTATAACTTTGATATTTAATTACAAGATAATGTAAAAAAGAAGACAATGAACAATGTAGTGAATATAATAAATTAATAAATTTGAAGGTAAGGAATCTTTGAATTGTAGAAAATAAAGATAATATAACTAATGAAATTATATTTGATCAACAACTTTGTAGTTAGGCCGCGCAGGTCTGACAATGATGTAAGAACATTGTTCGATAAAAAAATAATAGTATAATATTAGTAATGTAATGTACAATTGTATCATTATAAAAAAATACAAAAAAAATATTAATACCATAATGGCCTAAATCATTCCAATAATGCAAAAGCATAATTGAAATATTAAGTTTTGTTCTAAATAATCAGAAGAAGATTAATTTAAAAAAAAAAAACTTAACATAAATTTGTTTTTTTTTTTTAATAAAAAAATTCAAGAAAATCAAACAATTTTAAAGTAGTTCCTGATTTATAATATTTGATGCTCAACTTTGAATGCTATGTATTTAGTCGAGCTAATTATTTGACCAAAGTTTATGTTAAATTTTATATTATATATATATTTTTAATACATTTTAACATATTCATAATATATGTTTAACAATTATGTCAATTATACTTGGGATGAGGTTCGAACCTAAAAACTTATATAAATTAAGAGTATGTTAAGAATAATAAATAGTTAACGGAATATATGTTTAACAATTATGTCAATTATACTTGGGATGGGGTTCGAACCTAAGACCTTATATAAATTAAGAGTATGTTAAGAATAATAAATAGTTAACAGAATATTCCGTTACTAAAGTTTAAACTAACGGAATTTAGGGTTATTTAAGGAAAGAAAATAATATAATAGAGGGTAAATAAGGAAAATCATTAAAAGATACTAAAATCAGAATAATGAACCATTCATTTTAAGAAACAATTAGTACCGACATTTTTTTTGTTCCAGTTAAGGGCCTAACATTATTCGCTCTTATTAGATTTGTATATTTGTAGATATGTGATAATAAACTGATAAAACATGTGTATGTGTGGCTGTGTGCATGCCAACATCAATTGTGTGTTTTAGACTGCTTATTTTTGTTTAGAAATATGCCAAAGCCACTTGTGTGCATTTTGGCATAGATAACAACCCCATTAATGCTTTCCTTATTTATTTATTTATGTGCTCCTAAACGCATTCCCAACAATGAATTTTATGGGGTTAGTTGCATGAGAAAAAAATTTACTCAAACTAAATGAATATTATGGGGTTTCTCTATTACTATTGAGATTAGTCTAATATGAATTGGTTTAGTTTGAGAGGAACATGAATTCTACAAATTCAAAATCTTATTCAAACTAAATGTTTAGTATTGGTAAGTTTTTTGTTTTGTTGAGATTTTTTAACATTTAAAATTTTCATGAGTCATTATCTAGTAACTTTTGCAAAAAAAAAATATATAATTCTTATGATCTATTGAATTTGTAAGTTTGAGTAATTTTACACTGGTAGGTATAGAAAAGTGTCATACTTCTTACTTGGTAAGTGTAGAAAAAAAAATTTTAATTTAAAATTACGTTATTTAAGTATTGAAAGTACATTATTTTGTATACTATTAAATAATATATATTTAATACATAAATAATATACTTTTAACATATTAAAAATGTATCTTGCATTCATAATTCACATAATTAATAGTTGTATGATACATATCCATAACAAAAAAAATTTGCATTAACTGAGGCTTTAATGCGTTTGTGTAAAAGTTGTAGCTTTGTACTAACATTGTTGGGCCTAGGGGCAGATTGTCTAATCGAAGAACAGCAACATTCTATCCCATCATAATTGGTGTATGTATATAGGTTAGGTTATAGGTTACGTTTCAAATGATGTGTTGTTGGAATAGGGCTGCCTAGCCTAGTGCATACTTTTGGGCCTAAAACAATTATGGATGAGGACCTAGTCCTATCAATAATTGTACCCATAATCTTTTCAAATCTTTAAACGATTATTGATAAGATTTTATAGTGCTTTGCTGGTCTCATCAATATATACATGAAATCTTATTAAAGATTTTGTAATTGAATGAAACCAATGTAGTACGGAGTATAATTTAAGAGTCACGTGTTTTTTTTCATGAAATAATCCACAATATCATGTTCGGAAAATGAGATATTTGGTCATTGAGCTATATCCATATTGTTGATTCAATTCCTTAATTATGATCATATTTATTTTCATCTTTTAATTATTATGAATAAAGTGACACGTTTGGTCACCAATGTTAGCTTTCCGTTTCAACATAACGGAAAACACAATAACCCTATATTATTGGATGGGTGGTAGGGAATACCCCGACCGACATGTCTTCGTCCTTTTGTTTTTATTTGTGCAGGTTGCAGGTCGGATTTCTTAGAAGAACCCGGTCGGTTCCTGATCGGGTAGCACCCAACCGGCGTTGTCGACCACCAATCGGTAGCCCTTAGGCGTGGGAGCTGAGAAGAGACACGTGGCAGCGCTACGTGCTGACAGGCAGGGCACCCGGGAGGGCGACACGTGGTTGCTACATGGGCGACATGCCGAACGGTCGGATTTGTGTCTCCAGCTCCGCGGCTATAAATATCCGCGATAGCAACAGTGTGTGGGACCTTTTGGACGATCGATAGGTTGTTGTTAGAGAATCCCGACCGCAGTCAGTCGGTACTCAGAACAACCATTTAGATTGTACTTAAAGCCTTCACCTCGATCAATAAAAGACTTTTAATTGCTTTAATTGGTCTTGTGTTTATTCATTTCCGCTTACGTGGCAATTAACCCTATCATTTTGGCGCCGTCCGTGGGGCACCGTGCACGAAAGCTAACGTCTTGACGAGCACCCGTCCTTTCTATCACAATGTATCCCTTCGCATACAACTTGTTCGGTGAAGATCAAGCGGATGCGGCGAGCTCATCCGACCATCAGCCGACCCAATATCAAGGTCAAACAGTCGACCTTAATCTTAACCTCTCACCACCCCATTCAGCATCTCAATATCCGGCCCCCCAACAGTTGGGATATCCAACACCCGGTCCGCAGCCCCAATTCCCCGGGCAGTACCCTTACCCGGTCCCGCCTACTCCATACGGGTACTGGCCCACTCAGCCGATGTTTTACACACCACCAGTTGGCTACCCCCCATATACGCCTGTGTACACGGCTCCAGCCGCCGCCCCTCCAGTATACCCGATTGCTCAAGTCGAGCCGCAGCATCAACCCACTTCCCGGGCTCGACGCTCGGCTCGTTCGCGGTTGGGGTCGGGGGGTGCTGATGCGATGGAGGTACCACGGCAGGCCCCAGAAGCACAACCGGAAGTTCCGGCCCAAGCGGAGGACCCCGAAGAGATCAACCAGGCGGCGGCTTTTCAGTGCCTCCGACCGGCGATGCGACAACGCTTGGGACCACAAGACCCGAGCCGACAAACAGGAGACGTACAGATGCAGGAGGCCAGCCAGGAGGCTTCATCCGGGCACAGTGGGTCGAGATCTCACCATCGACGACGCGCTCGGGAGTCAGCCCAAGCCCAGACGGCCGAGCTCAATGAGACCCGAGGACTGCTCTATAACCTCCAGGCGAAATTCGCTCAATTTCGGAACGAGCATCCTGTGAGACCCCCAGTCGACCAGTCGTCCTTGTTGAGAACACCCTTCACAACGGAAATAATGGCCCAGCCATATCCGCTCGACCTAAAGGTCCCGGGGGAGAAGAGTTACGATGGCCGTACGGACGCTGAGGTCCATCTCAATGATTATTACGGCAATATGATGATGAAGGGCGTGACAGACGCCGTGATGTGCAGGGATTTTTACTCCACCCTCACTGGTCGGGCGGCGGAGTGGTTCGAACGTTGCAGCCAGGGTCTATTGCCGATTTCAATTCCCTGGCGATCAAGTTCGTCAGGAAGTTCATCACCTCCAAGGTGGTAAGGAAGCCCTATATGTATCTGGAAAAGGCCAAGCAGCTCGAAGGGGAGAGCTTGACCGATTTCCTTGTCAAGTGGAAGGCTGCGGTCGGGGAAGTAGAGCCGATGGACGATGCGACCGCCACCCACATGATCCACATTTCTCTCCGGGCGGGTTATCTTTATCAGGATTTCATCCTCCACCCCCCGGCCACGTATGAAGAGGCCCTCTGAAGGGTCACAGATTATGCCAACAACGGCGAGGCGAACACTGTGAAACGTTCGCAGGAGGTCGAGTCTTCATCCCGTAAACCGGCCGGCCGGGCGGAGCATCGATCGGGTGACGACCATCCCCGATCCCGCACCAGGCCTGGTGAGTTTACGGCCCTAAACCGGTCTGCGGCGGAGGCCATGCAGTACGCACAGTCCTGCAATCTCATTAAACTCCCCCATCCCAATCAAGATGGCCCTGACAAGAGTAAGCACTGCGCTTACCATCGATGTGCCGGGCATGACACTGAAGAGTGTACCCACTTGCGCCAACTCTTGGAAGATCTTCTCAACCGTGGGAAGTTGGACAAGTGTGTGGGGAAGAGAGAAGAAACAAAGAAGAATACCAATCGGAGAGATCATCGACGATCCCATCATCGCTCCGATCGCTCTGATCGTGATGGACGTTCCGATCGGTCGGATCAGGACCGTAGAGATGACCGTCGAGATGACCGACGGGACCCTGACCCCCCATCTAGCAGCCAACCGGCAGGCAAGCCGACCATCCACGTAATCTTTGGTGGATTGGATGACGCTTCCCGACCGAGGGATAACTGCCGGTCACCATCGTAGATTCCCGGGACACCGGGAAACGACAAAAAATGGAGCCCATAACCTTCTCTCTCGAAGATCAACCCAGCAGTGGTAACCACGGAATGGAGGCTCTCGTGGTCACCATCGACGTGAACGGGACGGACGTCCAGAGGGTTATGGTAGACACTGGGAACAGTGTCAATGTCCTTTATTTGGACGTGTTTGAGAAACTTGGACTCGGCAAGAGAGAGCTGATTCCGGTCGGTGTACCATTGTCGGGATTTACCGGGGCTCTTATCCACCCCGAAGGAAAAATTACGCTCCTAGTTGAGATCGGCACCCCGCCGAAGTCAATCAAGACCGAGATGGAGTTCGTTGTGGTCAACCTACACTACGTCCACAACATCAACATCATCTTGGACCGGCCTGCAATCATGAAGATCGGTGGGATAATTTCAATGCCCCACTTGTGCATGAAATTCCCCACTCCTAATGGGGTCGGTGTGGTCCGTGGCGATGTCTAATCCGCCCGGAAGTGTTACACCCGAGCGGTCAATAGGCGTGATGCTGGTACGTCTTCCCGGGTGAACACGATCGCCAAGGAAGTTTCCCGAGCCTTCCGAGGAAATAGAGGAAGTTGCCCTGTCCGAGGACCGACCGGACAGGAAGATCAAGATTGGTCGGGCCCTCACCCCCGAGCTCCGAGCAGAAATTCTGGCAATCCTCCGAGAGTTTGCCGATATCTTTGCATGGGGGCCCGAAGACATGCCGGGGATCGACCGAACGGTTATTTGTCACAAGCTAGCCGTCGATCCCACAGCTAAGCCGGTCGTGCAAAAGACCCGGCACCTTTCATCCGATCGCCGCGAGTTCGTCAGAGAAGAGGTCAAGAAAATGGCGGCGATCGAGCACATCCGACCGGTGATCTATCCCGAGTGGGTGACCAATATTGTTCTTGTTCCTAAGCCCCCAGCTTGGAGGATGTGCATTGATTTCACTGACCTCAATAAGGCCTGTCCGCTCGACCCATATCCACTACCGAGTATCCACCAGATGGTCGACGAGATGGCCGGGGCTGAGTTGATGAGCTTCATGGATGCATTCAAGGGATATCATCAAATAATGATGCACCATGAAGACGAGAGCAAAACAGCCTTCGTGACCCCGGACGGGTTGTATTGCTGCCGAGTGATGCCGTTCGGCCTCTGTAACGCGTGAGCGACCTATCAGAGGATGGTCAATATGCTCTTCGCCGATCTGCTAGGCCGAACGATGGAGGCGTATATTGACGATATGCTGGTCAAGAGTCGGGACCGATCCGACCATACTCGAGACCTCTGGGAATGCTTCCAAATCATGAGGAAGTACCAGTTGAGGCTGAACCCAACCAAGTGTACATTTGCGGTTCAGACCAGGAAATTCCTCGGCTACATGATGACCAAGAGGGGAATCGATCCCAACTCGGCCAAAGTTAAGGCAATTCTGGACATGCAACCACCTTCAACCGTTCGAGAAGTCCAGCAATTGATCGGTCGGTTGGCATCTCTTAGCCGATTTCTCTCCAAATTAGCCGAGCGCGCTTTACCTTTCTTCAAGGTATTGGGTAAAGTCAATGGGTTCGTCTGGGATGACGAGTGCCGAGCGGCTTTCGACGAGCTAAAAGAGTATCTCATGTCACCAATCGTGCTGTCGAAGCCTGAGCTCGGGGAAGAGCTAGACGAGTGCCTTGCCGTGTCCGATCGAGCAGTAAGCGCAGTATTGTGTCGAACCGATCCGGAAGGGGTCCAGCGACCGGTGTACTATGTAAGCCACGCGCTATATGGTCCCGAGCTCCGGTACTCCCGGCTCGAGAAGGTCGTCTATGCTTTGTATATTGCCGCGAAGAAGTTGGCTCCCTACTTCCAGGGTCGAGCAATTCGCGTGTTAACCGATCAGCCGATCGGGCCAGTCCTCCGCACTGCTTCATCATCCGGTCGCTTAGTCAAGTGGGTGTTAATGCTAACCCAGTATGCGATTGAATACCGACCAAGGCCAACCATCAAGGGTCAAGCCCTCGCAGATTTCTTGGTCGAATGCACCGCTCGGGATACCCGACCCCCCGAGGTCGCGGACCCTGAGGCTGAGTGGTGGTCGCTGGCTACCGATGGGTCGAGCAGCAAGAAAGGGGCAGGAGGAGAGTGGTAGTCACGAGCCCGGAAGGTTTTAAAGTTTATTTCGCTCTTATGTATCAGTTCCATCCGACCAACAATGAAGCCGAGTACGAAGCCTTCATCAACGACTTGCAGTGTGCTCGGGATTTGGGGGCTGAGTATATTCGAGCTCAAACGGATTCCGCGCTCGTGGTCGGGCAGGTACTCGATGATTATGAAGTGAATGGAGAGAGATTGCAGCTATATCGAGACCTTGCAATGGAGAAGCTTGCTTCGTTCCAGGGGTACACCGTCCGACACATACCTCGATTGGATAATGCCGACGCGAACATCTTGTCCAAATTGGCCCAAGACGCCCCGGAACACATGTCAAAGATCGCTCGGATTTTGGTGATCCCGAGACACAGTATCCACCGATTGCCGGTCAATCCTATCCAGCCGGCAAAAGACGACTGGATCACCGATCTGAAGGAATACCTTGAGCATAGTCGACTCCCGGACGACCCCCAGCGTGCTCGGAAGGCCAAGCTAAGAGCCCCGAGGTTCCAAGTCTTGGATGGTCGTCTTTATAGGCGATCGTATGGAGGCCCTCTTATGCGTTGCTTGACCGCATTTGAGGCAGATCTTGTTATGAAGGAATTGCACTCGGGCATTTGTTCGTCACATCAAGGAGGCTGATCATTAGCTCGTCGAATCATGTTGATCGGATATTATTGGCCGTCCCTTCAGCTGGACTGTGAAAAACTCGCTCGGGACTGTGAGACGTACCAATTATTTGCCCGGATGCCCGGACGACCGGCCACCTTTTACCAGCCGGTCACGACTGCAATTCCTTTCGCAAGGTGGGGGGTGGATATTTTGGGACCGTTCCCTCAACTTTCCGGTCGAAGAAAGTTTGTTATTGTCGCCATCGATTACTTCTCTAAGTGGATCGAGGCCGAGCCATTAGCCACGATCACCTCTCAGCAGTGTGCTCGGTTCTTATGGCGCAATGTAATTTCCCGCTTTGGTGTGCCCGTGCATCTCATTAGCGACAACGAGCGCCAATTTGTAAGCCAATATTTTCAGAATTTCTTGGCCACGATCAGGACGACCCACGTCCGGTCGTTGGTGGCTTACCCGCAGGGGAACTGACAAGTGGAGAATGCCAATTGGACAATCCTGGAAGGTCTGAAAAAGAAGCTACACTCGGCTGGTCGTAGTTGGGCCGATGAGTTGCCCTATGTTCTGTGGACTTATCGGACGACCCCGAGGGAAGCAACTTTGGAGACCCCGTTTGCCCTTGTCTACGGAGCTGAAGCCCGACTCCCGATCGAGGCATGGATCCCGACCGCCCGAGAACGAACTTACAATGCAGAGGAGAATGAACACTCGATGGTCGTGGATCTCGATGGAGTCGAGGAAAAGCGAGAGCTAGCCGCTCGGCGTATGGCCGAGTATCAGAAGAGAGTCAAGAGTTCAAAGGATGTTCGGGTCAACCCACGATACTTTCAGGTGAGAGATTATGTCCTACGCCGACGGGAGGCCAGTCAACCTTTGGAAGGCGGGAAGCTAGCTCAGAACTAGGAAGGGCCGTACGTTATCAGCGCCGTAGTGCGGCCGGGAACGTACCGACTGGAGACGACAACCGGTCGGGTGATCGAGGGGACTTGGAATTCCGAGCATCTCGTTATGTTTAGGCATTAGCCTATTTTTTGTAATTTTAGGCGAAGTGGGGGCTCGACCTGCGAGTCGATTCCGTTCGTCGTTTGATTGTACATTATTATTGTTGTAAATATTTGCTTAACCGCCTGTGAGAGGGAATATTTAATGTACATACGATCGGTGATTGCTCAACCGTTTGCACACGGTGGTCCGATTGGTTTTTTCATTACCTTGATTATCAGTAGGGTAATTCGGACCTCGCTCGAAACCTACCCGATCGAGGCTCAACATCAACATAGAAGAGGGGCTCTACGCTCCAAGAATACTTCTCCTTCAGTTCTTATTGATAGGGGTGTGCAATTAGGCTCTAATAGCCGTCAATATTTTGGCTCTAATAGCTAAACTTAACTTGACCGGGCGGATATATCGACCGGTCAAATGCGCTCCTTTTCGGCGGACACCAGGATCACGCTACCGATCGGGGAAGCCAGAGCTACAGCAGAGTTCCCCGATCCGTCCAACTTCTTTCCACTATTGCACCCACTCGTGCCTCGAGCGCACAATAGTGTGGGGGCTAGGATGAAGGAAGTTCTATAGGTCCGTCGCTCGGGAACACCCCAAAAAAAGAAGCCTATAGTTTTCAAAAAATCGACAATGCCAGAAGATCGGGTAAGCCCGCTAGGGTAGGCCATTAGAACGTCGATGTTCCGGTCGAAAGGTGTACGATCAGGCCGTAAGGCCGCGAGGTCGGGCATTAGACAATCGGCATGCATGCGAATAAAAGTAAAGTAGGAGCAATAAATACGAGCCACACAAGTTGGACAAAAAATGAGTTTCATTAACTTCAAAATATGCCCGGTACAACTCGGGACCGGGCTCCCGATCGAGTTCATTTACAAAAAACGAAGAAGAAACTAAATATACTTCTTCGTAGGCTCCACGTCGCTCGGTGTGGCAGCAGCCGTTCCGCTCGGCTCGGTAATAAATCCGTCTTCTCAGCCAAATGGGGCCTCACCAGGATCAGTGACAACACTCGGGAGAGTTGTCAGGACGAGTCGGAGGTCGTCGCCCTCGAGCGCCTCCTCCATATTCTTCTGTGTCTTCTCCCTCATCTTCCGCTTCCCGGCCTTGAAAGCCCAACAGCCAAACTCCCACATCAGCTCGTCCCCGATCAGGTTCTTCCGCATCTCCAGGACGAACCTGATGCCGGTCTCGACGTCCTGGAAGAAAGACTTGGGCATCTCGGCCGGGTCCGCCATTCGAGCCTTCAGGTCGGCGGCTTCTTTGAGCGCTTTTTGCGCCGCCTTCTCCGCCGTAGCCCGATCTGCCTTGGCCTTTTTCAGTTCGGCGGACAGATCGCCGACCTCCTTTAGTCGCCGATCGGTGACCTTCTTCAACGCCATGGCCTCGTTGGCCAATAACTCTTGGCGTTGAAGAGCGAGACCCACTTGGGAAGCCTACAAAACCGAGCGGGTTAGCCCGAGCAGCAGCAGTTGAAAAATTAAAGCAAGATAACACCTTCCACATACCTCTACTAAGTCGCGGCTGAGCTTTTCGGCCAGTTGGGTCGGGGTCATCTTTGACACCTCAGTCGGGAGCGGCATGAGGTTGCTGACCGGAGTTAGGAGGGAGGCGTCGACCGCAACTACCCCGTCCTCGGGGCTGTTCTGCCTCCTTTGACGCTTCAGCGGGGCGGTGTCTCCGGCGCCCTTCTCGACCGCCTTTTCTTTACTCTTGCGGGTACCCACCCGAGTGATCAGGGTGTCGGATGCATCGACTACGCCGCCCTCGGGGGTGACGATGGTGGTGGTCGAGCCCAGGGGTCGGGCAGTTGGTATCTGCTCCCCTCCTGACGACCCGGTCGGGGTCTTGTTCTTCCCGAGCGATATTTTTGCCCGGGGGGCGATTTTGTGCCTTCATCTTCAAATCCTCTCGCGGCCATTCCTGCAGATAAACATAAGTGGGTTAGGCTCGGGAATAAAGAGTGATCGGGATGTTAGGCTTGGGGACAATTGGTTAGTGTAAAACCTTTGGCCTTTCGCTTGCCCCGAGCGGGTGCCCTTGCGATCGTCACGCCCATCGGCTCGGGCTTGTACTTCTTAGTCAGTTCGTAGATCGGCTCGGGCAATTCGGCTGCTTCGTAGCTCTCGGCCGTCCGGAAGATCTTATACTCATAGATTTCGCTCGAGATCTTCGTGACCGCTTCCCGGAGAGCTTTTGTCTCGACCGGTATGACTTATTTCCGGATGTGGGTGCTCCAAGTCCTCTCGACCGGGAGGATCCACGGGTCATACTTGACCGAGAAGATCCTGTTCTTCCACCCCCGGTTGTTCCCAGGTAGACCCTCAATTGAGCACATCTCCGGGTCATCAGGAACCCGCCCCCATATGAAGCTGCAAGGACCTTCACTTGGTACACGAAGTTGAAGAGTTCGATTGTGCAGGACACTTCGTGCCAAGCGCATATTTGAGGGAAGCAGGCGATCATCCGGTGCGCATTCAGGCAGATCTGTGCTGGGACGACCTGGTAGTAGCCCAGGAATGCGGTTAGAAGGCCGGAGAAAGGGAAAGTGATCGGGACCGTCAGTGAATCGTAGTGCATCCCGATCCACTTTCCCTGGTGCCGCTCGATGACGTTCCCGAGCCGGCGACTAGTATCGAACTCGACCCGACCAGCGAGTGTTGCAGCGATTTTAGCTGCCTCTCCCTTTGTCAGTTTACTCATCTAACATTCGACGTTCTCGCTGTTCAAGAACTCGAATCCGCCCGCGACCGGTACTGCCGGCTCAGCCGGATCTTCGTCGCCTGGCTCTGCGATGTTTTCTTGACCGTCTCCTTAGGGCTCAGCCTGAGGGTAATCCCCAATTACCCTGGTTGGCGTGTCCCGAACGCCTTCGGTCGGGAGATTACGTCCGCTTGTGAACGTCTCCCCGCTCTCTCTGCTCGAGCTCCCTGATCCGCTCGAGCTGGACCCGGACGTCTCAGACGAGCTTGACGACCTTCCTTGCTCGGGGGCTCTCTGTGGTCGTTGAGCGACCTCCGGGGAGTAGGACATAATGTCCACCTCTTCGCTGATTTGTTCAACCTCATCGTCGTAGTCCGCAACTGATATATTCTGGCTGTCCGAATATGACATTTTGTCTACCTAAAGGCCGGTCGGGGTTAGTTTGGGACTCGGGATGTTGGGTTGAAGTTAGTTGTTGCCTACAGTTGGCTATGCGAAAGCGTAAAGCGAAAAATAAAAGCTGAGGACTAGAAGACTTACCGAGTGAATAAACTTTGAACCTTGAAAGCTGGCTGCTCGACCGATCTGCTGAAGTGCTTCGCTCGGGACGCTTTGAGGGTACCGATCGATTCAGAAAGATTGGGAAAAGTTCAAATGAGGGTCTCAAAGGCCTATTTATAGGAGAGCATTTGGGCGGGAAACTAATCCACTTGCATGATGCGACCGCTCCAATTTTCGAGGTGACCGTTGCATTCACAGAGGCCGGCAGTCATCGACACGTGGCGTGGAGGGAATGACAGCTGGCCAGTTGGTTTGGCGGCGGACGGTTGGGCTTCTTCATCCCGTCCCGTTTTTTCCCGGACGGTCAAAAAGGCACGGGCTGGGGAGCTCTTGGTAGGGAATACCCCGACCGACATGCCTTCGTCCTTTTGTTCTTATTTGTGCAGGTTGCAGGTCGGATTTCTTAGAAGAACCGACCGGGTAGCACCCGACTGGCGTTGTCGACCACCGATCGGTAGCCCTTAGGCGTGGGAGCTGAGAAGAGACAAGTGGCAGCGCTACGTGCTGACAGGCAGGACAGCCAGGGGGGGGGGGGGACACGTGGTTGCTACGTGGGCGACATGCCGAACGGCCTGATTTGTGTCTCCGGCTCCGCGGCTATAAATACCCGCAATAGCAACAGTGTGGGGGACTTTTGGACGATCGATAGGTTGTTGTTAGAGAATCCCGACCGCAGTCAGTTGGTACTCAGAACAGCCATTTAGATTGTACTTAAGGCCTTCACCTCGATCAGTAAAAGACTTTTAATTGCTTTAATTGGTCTTGTGTTTATTCATTTCTGCTTACGTGGCAATTAACCCTATCAATGGGTAAAATAGAAAATTCACATCTTATTCTCCTTTCTTATATTAAAACCACTTTCCCACCATTGTCGTTTACTTTCCCACCTCATATTTCAAGGTTCTTCAACTCCAAAAGCATTATATTTCAGTAATTCCCGTATGACTTGTTTGAAACTTGGGTCTCGTATAATGAACTTGAGACACAGTATAAACAAGTGAACACTTGATCACCGCCTTCAGGAGTGTGAAACACACTATTTTAAAAATTTCGGATTTCCTTAACTAAGCAACAAAGATAATCAAATCACAACTTTTGAGATACAATAAGATGTTAAATTTCTGATTGCTTTTATGAGAAATTCACTAAAGGAGTAACTTGAGATTTTTAGTATGTAAAAATTATTTCGTAAACTCTGCAGCACCTTAGTCAAGAATTGTATATCCTAACAACATATTAAAATTCTATTATATATATATATATATATATATATATATATATATATATATATATATATATATATATATATATATATATATATATATATATATATATATCAGACATCCACTCCTTCGTCCTCTTAAAAATCAATGTAATGAAGGAGGAACCTAGGCCTCGTATAAGGAACATGAGACTCAATTATGGAAGTTACAAAAGTTTTAGAATTCTCATAAATGAGTCTCGTGTTTCTTATAACTGAGTTTTAGGTTCCTCATTCTTTACTCTGGTTTTTAAGAGGACAGAAGAGAGCATATCAGATGGATATATATAATAGAACTTTCATATGTTGTTAGGATATACGACTCTTGACTAAGTTACTCCAGAGTTTACGAAAGAATGATTACACACTAACAACACGTTTGGTTCACAGAATGAATTTAGAGGGAATAGGAATGCTATTCCACATGGAATGGAATATGTAAGGAATAGAATATAAATTGTATTCTGTTGTTTGGTTGGCTGAAGGAATAGACTTTAGTAATTGTATTCCAGTATTTGGTTGGTTAAAGGAATAGAAATGGAATAGGTTTTAAAGACATAAATACCCTTATACATAATAATAATAATAATAATAATAATAATAATAATAATAATAATAATAATAATAATAATAATAATAACAATAACAATAATAATAACAATAACAATAACAATAACAATAACAACAACAATAATAATAATAATAATAATAATAATAATAATAATAATAATAATAATAATAATATTATTATTATTATTATTATTATACAAATACATATTTATTTTTATATTTATTTTCTCACTATCCCACATCGGTTGGAGAAGTAAGGAATGGAGCCTTGAGACTCCTATAAAAGGAGCCTCAAGGCTCCATAATTTCAATTGCAATGCTTATCCGCTAGACAAACTTGCAATGCCCATCCGCTAGGCATGCAGATGAGCAGACTACTTAATTTAGGAGCTAAAGGCTCCGTAATTAAGGAGTCTTGTACAGTTAATTTTTTTTTATTTACACACACACACATACACACACACACACACACACACACACACACACACACATATATATATATATATATATATATATATATATATATATATATATATATATATATATATATATATATATATAGATTGATTGATAAAAATTATAATTAATTAAATATATACATTTATATAATACACTATATTTATTAAATAAATATAAATATTATATAATGTGCAAAGGGTATTTTTGGTATTTGTGATATCAAAGCTATTCCCAAGGGCATGAGAATAGCTAATACCAAGGCCCCCCCTAGGAATGGCTATTCCCCTTGTGAAGGTAATAGCTCATTCCTAGGCATGCTATTCCCATGGCAAAATGATCCAACCAAACGATGGAATAGGTCTATTCCAAGGAATGTTATTCCATTCCTGACCTATTCCATGAACCAAACATGCCATAAAAGTTTCAAGTTATTCCCTTGGTGCACTTTCATAAAAGCAACATGCATGAGAAATTTGACATCTTCCTGTATCTCAAAAGTTGGGATATGATTACCCTTGTTGCTTAGTAAGGGAAATCAGAAATTTTTAGGATAATGTGTTTTACATGTCTGAAGGCAGTGATCAAACGTTCCTTTATTTGTATTGAGTCTCTGGTTCATTATATTTTTTTAGTACTACAATCTAACATATACATAATATCTGCTTAACATGATGATAATGTCAACATCCTATGTTCTTAACAAGTCATACGAGGGTTATTGAAATGCTTTTGGAATTGAAGAATTTTGAAATATGAGGTTGAGAAGAGAATATATAAGATGTGAATTTTCTACTTTACTCTTCTAATAATATGGAGTTTTTGGATTTTTTATCAAATTGAGACAAAAACCTAACGTCGGCAACCAAACTTGTTATTTCGCTCATAACCGAAGAGTAAAAAATAAATATGATCATAAATTTATAACTGATGAGGTATTGAGTCGAAACTTAGATATAACTCACAAATAAAAAATGCAAGTCTTTCTACCATGTGTAATGTTTAATTCTTATAAATGTACCAATAATATACACAACTTTAAAAGTAGTTCAAATATTTATGAGACTTAATCGTTTTAATTAAATAAACCCACCACAAGTTGGTAAATAGACAGACTCACAAAAAAAAAAAAAAAAAAAAAAAAAAAAAAGGGCACAACAAGAATGCAAAAATGATTGAACAAGCGGTACGCTAGATAGTTAATTAAGTATATAGCCATTTGGTTACGTGTAGTGTTTTTGGTTGATTATTTGATAGGAAAATACATGGTTTATTTTTATTTATTTTTTTTTTAAAAAAAAAAGGAAAATACATGGTATAAACTCATTTTGAGTTTTTTTACACTTTTGGTCCCACGACTATAGTAGCACTATTAGGATTGACTCACAACTTTTAAACATTGCAATTTCAGTCTACGACTATTGTTTTTGTTTAAAAAATGGTCCTTCCGGCCTATTTTCCATTAAAATCTCACCGGAGAAAAAATTCTCCATTTCAAGCAGGGATAAAATAGACATTTACATTGACCTTGCAATCTCGGACAGATGTTGACCTCTTATTCTGACCAAAGTGAAAAAAAAAAAAAAAAAAAAAAAAAAAAAAAACTCAATTGCCGGAAACAAACCCTAATCTGCTCTCGTCGGCTCGGGCAGAATCATACCTCTCGTCTAGACCGTTAAGAGTTTTAATTCACAAATTAATTCTCACCTTTAATGGTTAGCTGTTACATAGGTTATTTGACTGATTTAATATCAGTGTTAATGTCATGTTGATTGATATTGAATTCCTCTTCTCCTATATATACTCGTGGTTGAGCAGGTGGTTTTTAACATATAATACAATGAATTAAACTGCAGTTCATTTCCTCTCGAAACCTGTTCTTCTTTTTTCTTGCCATCTGAATTTCTTCTCACGCTCTAGTTCGCCGGGTTCTAAGTTTGAGTGCTCAAAACTTAGAACCGTAGTACGTTTTATCTTGAAAAACCTAGGCCGCAATGCTCCTAGCACACCTTTGGGAGGTGACAAATAAAGTTTTAAGGAAAGAGTGTTTCGCTCGACTCGTACTAACCACCTACCCGCAATATACATTCGTCTCTGTGGTTGGAGGCTCGTCTTCGATCGTTCGTGTCTTATCGGTTATCAAGTAAGTGGGATTATGTTTTAAACAATAAATCCATTGTTTATATATTCTTCGAATCTGGTGCAACCCCTATACTAGATGAGATCATGAGATTTCATGATATCCATTGATTTATTTTTCATGAATGGTTGAGATTATAAGAGATTGTGAAAGTAATTAAGAATATATTGAAATCAAAAGGATTAAATTGTAATTGTAGATACATGTTTAATTATGGATATAAGTCAATTGGAATCTTAAGCATTATATTAGGGAGATTATGAATGGAAATTGATATTTGAAATTATTAGGGACCCTTTCAATAGTAATAATTAATTATATTTTGTACATCTGACATTTTAAATTATGGGGAATTTTACGGTGGTGTGTGCATGGGTGTGGAATGGTGTGTGCGTATTATAGTTTGCCATGGTGTACACCTCCTGTTACAGAAAACCGCACACGCCATTTCACACCTGCGCACACACCATCGTAAAATTCCCCACAATTAAAAAAAAAAAAAAAAAAAAAAAAACACAACAAGCCCAATACTATATCTACTACGCACTGATTATCTACTCGAAATTCAAATGCCGATACCCAAATTAGAATCGTATATTTTTGTTTTCTTTTGGATACGTTTCGCACACGCCCGAAACTAGTAACACACAAACCAAAATGTACATGCATGTATCACAAAACGCACATACCAAAACGCATAATTTTATGAAAAAAAAAAAAAAAACCAGCACGCCATGGTGTACGAGCCCTATTACAGTAAAACGCACACACCATCCCACACATACGCCCACACCACCGTAAAATTCCCCATAATTTAAAATTACAAATGTACAAAATATAATTAAATATTACTATTGATAGGTTCCCTAATATTATGATAAGATTCTATTTTAAATATAACCAAAATTAAAAATCAAAATACAATTACTCTTTCATCCTTGTCTTTCAAATCTATCATTATTTAATTGTTGTTTGACTTTCAATCATATCCATCAATTGAAACTTTATCAATGGATGAGATGAGATCTCATGATCTCATCTGATTGGGGTGGTCTCACTGAATTCAATATATATATATATATATATATATATATATATATATATATATATATATATATATATATATATATATAGTTGAGTTCACATGAGGGCAATGATATATAGATGACTGTGCGGATAAATAACGGGCACACGACAAATTAGAATCATGCACACACTTTAATACACAATGGCACACTAGCATACTGTAAATATCATGTTTCAAATCCAGATTCTATTAATTAAAAAACTTATGCACATGTACACGACATACATATTATGACACACGATTACATTAGGCCATGCACATGACATACAGACTAATGACACACGATTACACTTGTCAACTCTATGCACACGACATACAAACTATGACACACGACTACATTAGGCCATGCACACGTGACACAACATACAGACTAATGGCACACGACTACCCCTTTCCGCACCAGTAGTTATACAAATAGAGTGGAGTTCAGGTGCAGTCGCACCATTAGTTATACAAATATACACCATCCATGTTAGGAAATGCACAATAAAAAACATGCACAAATTAAGTACGCATCACTAAAAATGCACCATTAGGTATGAATAAAAGCACCACACAGTGTTTGGAAATACACCATTAGGTGTGGGGAGTTATATGGTGCATTTTTTTTTAGTGTGTTGTGTGTGTTTTGGTGTATTTGTGCCTTTCATTGTTGTGCTTTTTCCTAACACTATTGGTGCTTTTTATTAACACTGTTGATCGCACACCGCACGGGAGGGTGCGGCCGCATTTGAACAAAAGTCTCTCTCTCTCTCTCTATCTCTCTCTCTCTCTCTCTCTTATATATATATATATATATATATATATATATATATATATATATATATATATATATATATATATATATATATATATATATAGGGTCCAGATCAGGTGAGGACCTAATCTTAGGTGAGGACGTGAGGACTAATCTAGAGCATTAAATCAGAATGATGTATGATTGAGATTAAAAGAAACAAATCACACGGATTAAGAAAACAAATCTCTTTAAAATATTAAAATATATAAATTTAGGGTAAATCAGTCTTATTAAAAGATGTGCATTCCTATACAAAATGTTGTGCATTCCTATACTGAGTGTTGTCCATCAATAACTTCATTGTTGTGCATTCAAACCCCGCCAAAAAATCATACAGTGAACATCCAATGTTCTGCGATGCATTGAACTATGTGCTATAATGCACAACTCCCTAGCCTATAGTGCACAACTTACAACACTAGGTTGCACAATCAGCACACACGAATGCACAATCGTACTGCCCAGGCATTTATACATATACACGACAATCCAAATATAGACAATATTATACTCAAAAGAACAAGCGAGAAAAAATAAAAAATACTGATTAGTTTGCATGGGCGAACACTCAATCAATGATGAAGAAATCGCGGCTCCAAATTGCAACGGTTATGATCCAAGAAAATAGGAAACCAATTTGGCCAAGGATTATACATGCGTTCACACTTAAAAAAATAGAAAAAGACACTATTATCCCACTTTAACAAAAAAGATCAATCCATGTCATCTCAAGAACTCAAATCTGGACCATCCAAATAAAAAAACAAACGCACAAGATTAGTCCTCACGTCCTCACCTAAGATTAGGTCCTCGCCTGATCCGGATTCTATATATATATATATATATATATATATATATATATATATATATATATATATACAGACTTGTTCATTTCCTACATTATGTTGGATAAAGCCTAATTTTGAACAAGTTAATTAAAAATATGTCATAGATTAGTTTCATATTTATTTATTCATTTATATGTTAATTAGTTTAATGAAACACTACAAGTTATAATTTTATAAAGGTATATACTAGAACTTGAGCATGCTAGTTAGACTAGTGTATAAACAAATATTTAGATGAAATAACATATATATTTTCATGTAAGTGAAAATCTTGAAAATAAAAAGAAAGTATAAAATAGTCACATAAATAGTGTTTGATCATGGTATAATTCTTTTTCTACAATTGAAAATTTTAAAATGAAAAAAATTTATATAAAAAAAATTACAAAATAGTTAATTCTTAAATTGGTCCCTCGACTATTATAATAATGTAGGAAGTAATCCCTCAACTATTAAAATTTCAAATTTACCCTCAAATTTAATTGTCATTTAACAATTTTTTTTTTTAATGGAGGACCAAATTGGATACTAAATCAATAATCAAAAGACCAAAATAGGTAACTTTTAAAGTAATAATATAACATAAATGTAACACACATTTTGCAATAGACAAAGTAATAATATAACATAATTGCAGATATTATCAATACTTAAGGCTTATATATAATGTAATACTTTACAACATAAGTGTAATATTTTATGGGAAACTATAATAGACAATTTGCAAGAAATAAAATATCATTACATAACAGAATTGCAGACATAATCAATACTTTAAATCTTATATATAATACTTTATAGCATAAATGTAATACTTCATAGCACAACTATAATAGACAATGATAGTACAAATATCGAGGTCTACGACCAGAAGGTAGTTCCGTACTCACGCGCGTATGAGCAAGTACGAAAAGAGACATTCCTCCGTCCTATTCTGAGGTCGAGGAATAAACTGAGTTTGTTTGGGAGTGTGTAGTATAGGTGAGAAAAGGGTCAAAAATCTCCCATCTAATAATTAATGTGTCTTTTATAGACGAGTCTGGGTGAGCATGTCGGACCATCAACATGTTCTACACGTGTTGAGTACAAGTTCAACGGTCATCATTATCACGCCAGGTGTCCAGATAGTACTAAAATGGTGATCGGACATGATATGACTATTCGTACGGGCCAATTGGAAATTCTTTTTAATTTGACGAACAAAATACTAGATTGTTTTATGAAAAACTTAACAATAATCTCAATGTGCCGTCTTAGCTCAGTGGTAGAGCGCGTGGCTTTTAACCACGTGGTCGTGGGTTTAGGGTTTAGGGTTTAGGGTTTAGCCACAGACGGCGGTCTTTACATATGCTGTGAGTACCCACGTATATGATTAAAATTATGAAAATAATATACCTATACGTGACATATATATATATATATATATATATATATATATATATATATATACACACTAGCTCTTGCTTACCTATACGGCTATGTAATATTGGCTCTTGTCCTTGTTTACCACTTTTCATTTAAAATCTATTTTACATGTTTTTTATTAAATATAATTTATGTCCAAATATTTAGTATAGATAATAATTTTTTTAAAAAAATTTATCTCGTGAGGTTTTCTAGTTAAATGTTTTATAGCAAGAAAAGTCATCAACTATTTTTTGATTTACGAAAAAATTGATATTTGTTACCCGAATATGTGTGATGATCCAAGGTTTGGAAACAAAATATAGAAAGAAGAGAGCCGGAATTAAATATGAAGGGAATGAACAAAGCCAAAAACGACGTAATTTGAAGGAAAATTGGTTGAAACAGTTGAGGCGTACCAATTGTTCCTGTGTGGAAGTGTGGAACATTGGAGCACGGAAATAGCTAAATTATTCTAATTTTGTTTTAGACTTCATTATAATATCCCAAGTGATGTAATAAGTTTTTTATTAGACTTTTCAATACAAGAATTTCCTATTTCTCTTCCCAACTTCCTCTCAACTCTATTCTTCACTCTGCTGTTCTACTTCCTTTCCTTTCCTATTTTCTGTAATCTGTCTTGACCCCTAATCTGCTAAAATATGCACTTTAAGTAAAAATCGACATTGTAATTTCAATTGGCAAAAAACCATCAGAAAATAAACCAACTTAGATTCTCCATAATTGATTGACTCAAACTAAAAAGACTAATAAACAGCTCTCACGAATAGTTGAACTTGAAATCATGTGGTTACCAAGCCAACTATCCGACCAACATTATCTTAGTTATATTTTTCTTTATCCAATTACTTTTCAAGGTTGGAAATTTTCACCTTTTTCAACTAATTAAGAAATTGAACAAAATTTTAAGATGTTTTAAACTTTTTGCACCATTACTGATGATGGTTGGAATGTTTGACTAACTTTTATGGGTGGTCGAAAATTTTGACGGGCCAATTTGCATTTCTTTTTAATTTGACAGACAAAATGTTATATATGTGAAAACTTAACAATCATCTCAACACGCCGTCTTAGCTCAGTGGTAGAGCGCGTGGCTTTTAACCACGTGGTCGTGGGTTCGATCCCCACAGACGGCGGTGATTGTTTCTTTTTGTGGAAACGTTGTCCCCCAAGTATAGAAACTTCCCCCATTTTGAACTATCATGAATGGAAGAAACTTAAAAGCCCAACTATTGAAGTTTGGCAAATTATTGTGTACTCAATATACTAAAAGTACATTATTCTTGTCATAAATGTACATTATTCAAAATAATATACTTTCAATACTCAAATAATGAACTTTTCATGAATACAATGTACATTTTTAATATATTAAAAGTACATTATTTGTATACTGAATATACATTATTTGAAAGTATAATCCAGACACAACTGTAACGATGGTTAAGTTTGACATGTAATAAAAACTATATGAGTTGTATTTGGGACACATATTTGCACACCTGTTCAACAATTGAATGAACCTACATACAAATGTAGGTTGAATACAAGAATTTTTTTGGTGTTACCCTGGGTATTCATAGACGGATAAGGGTGAGACAGATGGCTTGGAGATTTCAGGTTGTTTCATACCCAAAGTCAGAGATCGATCCCTTGACGTTTTGTTGAAATACAAGAATGTTTGATGAGAATACAAACTCATTCATTGATAGAAGAGAGCCAAGGGTTAGGTGCAACATAAGTGTAACCTTGGAAGTGTTCTCCTGCAGTTGGTGTAGCAGCCGGTGAGTCATCCGGTGGCATTGTAGTCCAACATTTATCGAAATTCGCTGTGCACTCACTGCTACTCACATCTGGCTTGAACGTTGGCCGCAATTCTCTGCCTTCGATTTTCTTCCAATTGATTGATCGAAACCATTTGTGACTTTTGATCTCATCGCCTCCTCTAGCCCCGCTGCCTAGCCTTGTAGATGGGTCCTTTTGTAACAACTAATGAAACAACAACAACAAATTAACATAAGAAAATGGAATTTAGCGCTCGCTGGTTTAATAGCCAGTATTTGACCAAAGTTCGAAAGACAGGCCCTGTCTGCTGAGCCACTGAGTTACTGTACAGAATTCAGAAAAAACGTAAGAAACATACTCCTTTGAGCAAAGAGTGGGCTTCGCTGGTCAGACGTGGCGGGAGTTTAATTTTCTCCTTGATGATCTTGTCCTGAAGCTTCTTTCGGTTGGAATGTGTGAATGGAGGCTGAAAGAGGAATCGTTTTCAAAACGCTGCAATTAGAGCTCATACCATAATTGTTTCGAGTGATACAACTGCTGTTTAGGTTCAGGAATGAGAAGAATTAATAATTGCAGATACTATAAACACGACGATGAACTAGCCTATAATTTATCACAAAACCTTCGCTTTTACTTTTTCTTCTTTCCAGAAACACTATCACTATCGAGGAGCTCAATACAGAGAGTATTATTACCTGACCGGTCAGCATCTCATATAAAAGTATCCCAACGCTCCACCAATCAGCATCTTTGTTGTGTCCTTTGGATAATAAAATCTCGGGAGCCATGTATTCTGTTGTTCCACACATTGAATTCGATCTACTTGATTCATCGATCTCCTTAGCCAGTCCAAAATCAGTTAGCATGACCTGTGTAGAAATGACAAATTTAGATACAAAGCGATCATTCTTATTTAGGCAAATAAATGTATGATACTGCAGAAACAAACGAGTGCGAGGGCAAAGGCGATTACATGCCCATCAGCATCCATGAGAATATTTTCGGGTTTGAGGTCTCGGTGCACAATCCCTTTCTGGTGAAGATGTGATACAGCAGACACTATCTCAGCAGTATAAACCCTCGCCTGCTCCTCACTACCCAATACATAACCGAAAGCATGAGTTAAAACGAATGGACACACAAATCGTCACTATGTCACGCAAAAGAAATGTGAACATTACGTGAATATCCCTTGTCTATATAGATGATAAAACAGATGGCCTCCATTGATAAAATCCAAGATCAGGTACAGCTTTGACTTTGTCTGCAATTTAATTTAATAAAATAGTGAAGTCCATCGTGATAGAAATGTATTAATGACAAAGCCAAAGATGATGATAACACTGTTAGATCATTTATGGCTTCAATCTTTTTCAAGAATCAAACAATCAATCAATCCTGGGTAATTCAGAATAGTAGCATACAAATAATCCATACACTAGGCAAATTCTCTCTTTCAGTATCCCTTTCTATTAAGATCAAGCGAACCCGTGACCTGGCTTTGATACCACTTATTAGGATCAAGCGTTTATCACTACGCCAAAAGCTATAACTCGTAGCGAAGACACAACTTTATTTTCTTATACTGTCACACATTTTCGAGACGTTGGGTGCCCCTTTAATGGCTTTACTAACCTCCGCCCAACGATCCCCCACCACCGAGCTAAACTTGGCCTTTGCAGGCCTCTTGCCCAACACTTTGATTCAACAATTTAAGTGTAACTAAGACAGACTAGATGAAGCAAGGCAAAAACTTTGTTCTTAATCAATTTGAGATGTATAATGAGTGCTTCTTTTTACTGACAAAATGAAGCCATATCCATTCATTTTTAGTTGTCAGTTGATTATGATCTTGTAGGCTTAAAAGCAACTTATCAATAAACATTACTTTGAAATTCAAGCCAGCAGAATAAACAGTTTAAACTTTAATGAATGGAATTAGTATTACCTGAAAGGAGTATCTAAGCTGAACAATGAAAGGGTGAACAACTTTGGTGAGAATATCTCTCTCGGCCCTCATGTAATCCACATGATTATTCTTGATAATCGTATCTTTTCTCATCACTTTCATGGCGAAAATCCCATCGTCCTCTGTTGAACTCCGCCCCTTCATTCTCACCTGAAACACCTTCCCAAAAGCTCCTTTCCCGATCACCCTCAAGATCTCAAAGTCATCGGGTCCAATCTTTCGGAGCCCCAAACACTCAGCCTCATTATTTCGAATACTACTACTTGTAGTGTTAACAGCTATATCGTTGTTGTCGAGTTTTTCAGTGTCATTTTCCCCTTCGGAGTCGATTTCTTGGTGGAAAGGGAGGGGTTTAGAGAGGGTGAAGCGCGGGGAAGGGCCCAGAAAGGAGTGAGAGCGGCTGTGGATAACTTGTGGGTCTCCCGGAAAGTGCGATGATGGGGAAGATGCGGCGAGTGGGCCGAAGAGTTGGGAGAATTCGAGGTCTGGGTCGGTCGCGGATTCGGGGATTTTGAGGTTGGTGAGCTTGGAGGCGAGGATGGAGTGAAGAGCCTTCTTCTTCAGCTCAGCTGAAGAAGAAGAAGAAGAAGAAGAAGAAGAAAGCATATTCATGGCGAAATAGTGTTTGGTTTCTTTGATGATTGGGCAGACTAGAGAGAGGCAGCTGAGATTGAACCCCGGGCGGGTTGAAGAGAACACGACTACATCTGGGGTGGTGGATGCCGGAGGGAGGCGGCGGAAGACGGCGGAGAAGTGGTGGTGATTTGATTATTAAACCGGGGAGTGATGGAATTGAAATCTAATGATTAATGCGGCCTTCTCCGTGTATAACTAAGTTCAATGAATGTCCTCTTACGGATTATTGCTCCCAATCGGTGTTAAAAATTGAATTCCCAACTCCAATACCCTCACACTTCTGGACAAAATATTTCATGATAGTTTAATTAAAATCATGAAATTAAAATGATCCAAGTAAAATTCGATCTCGAATTATTGTTTTCAAATTTTATTCATGTAACACATTGAGTTGTACATAGGTGTTTCTCCTACGGATTCATTTTATGGCAAGTTGCAGTTTAAATTTTGTGGCCAAATTAGTAAGTCACCTAACAGCATTTTTCCTTTTTTAACACATGGAAATGCCACCTTTCCTAACAATTAACAAAGGTTTTGGACGTCACCCACCATGTTTATAATTGAATTTAAAGGTGATTTGATACTCTCCTAACAATTAATTTTTTTTAAAAAATTATTAGTAATTCAAATTACAGCATTAATAGAACGGAGTATGTAGTACTTTTTAATTAAAGTTTTAAACATTTTAAATTGAATTGATGATAATATAATTGTATTGTATTCAATAATAATGTCTGAGAGTACAGGGAGCGAATATACAGAGATGCTAGATAGAATCCTAGTCTAACACGAATAATATAGTCTTAGTCTAATATGGATAATAGAGTCCTAATAGTCCTAAGGGCATCCCCATTAGGGAGATCATACCCACATTTTGAAACAGTAAAATCCCCTACCTTTGCTTTTGAACTAATGGGATGGCAAAAAATAAGCTTCATTTTTCTCCTGCAAAAAAAAAAAAAAATTGTCAGAAATTTTTGAAAAAAAAAATAATAACAAATGTGCTTGGCGGGCGCGTGTGTTACACGCGCCCGCCAAGGCGTTTCAGAGTGGCCGCCAACTGGCGGCCACTCTGAAATTAATTCTTTGTGGCCGTTGCCAATGGCAACGGCCATAATTTATTTTTGCCGTTGCAATTGCAACGACACAACTTATAAGTTTTTTTTTTTTTTTGTTAATAATTATCACTTTATTTGCTATAAATAACACATCTTTCACCAATTTTTAACACTTCATCCTACTCTCAATTTCTATATTTCTCTCAATTCATTCAACTCTCTCAATTTGCATCATCAACTTCGTGCGGATTTGGTTGAGCATATATGGAACAACAACGACAATTAATTTAACTGCTTTGTATTTTTATTTTTATGCGTTTGAATTTATTTTTAACCGCTTTGTAATTTAATTTTTAAGCAATTAGTTGTTTAATTTTCATTTTATAACTATCGTATTTATTAATTAGGCTTACTATGTTTATTTTAATTATAAGTTTGGAAATAAAAGCTTGCAATTTTTACGTATGCTAATTTACGTATTATTTTTACGTATCATTTATGTTTACCTCTAAAATTATAAATTTTTAAATCAAATAATAAAGAAATAATTAAAATATGGAGATAAAATGGTGGGTCCACAAAAAGTTGTGAAAAAGCTTCAAACTAATGGGAAGAAGAGATTTTGTGATTGAGTGAGATAATGGATGATGAGGTGGATGTTGGGGCCCACAAAAATTAGGGGTAAAATCCCCAACTATTGAGGATGCCCTAATACTCCCCCTCAAGCACAAGGTTGGTTAGCCAAAACATTGAGCTTGCAACGGAGTAAATTAAAATGTACTGGTAGGGAATTCCCCGACCGTCATGCCTTTGTCTTTTATTCACGTTTATGCAGGTTACAGGTTGGACTTTCTTAGAAGAACTCGGTCGTACCCGACCGGTAGAGCACCCGACCAGCGTCTTCAGTACCTGATTGATAGCCCTTAGGCGTGAGAGTCGAGAGGAGGCACGTGGCAGCGCTAGGCGTTGACAGGCAGGGCTTACGGGGAGAAGACACGTCATTGCTACGTGGGTGACATGCCGAACGACCGGATTTGTGTCTCCGGCCCACCGGCTATAAATACCCGCGGCTGCAATAGTGTGAGGGACTTTTGGACGATCGATAGGTTGTTATCAGAGCATCCCGACCGCAGTCAGTCGGTACTCGGAACAGCCATTTAGATTGTACTTAGGACCTTCACCTTGATCAATAAAAGACGTTTATTTGCTTTAATTGGTCTTGTGTTAGTTTATTTACCGCTTACGTGGCAATTAACACTATCATTTTGGCGCCGTCTGTGGGGACCGAACCCACGACCCGGCCAAGGTTAAGGCAATTCTGGACATGCAACCACCTTCTACCGTTCGGGAAATCCAGCAATTGATCGGTCGGTTGGCCGCACTCAGCCGGTTCCTCTCCAAATTAGCCGAGCGCGCTTTACCATTTTTCAAGATATTGCGCAAAGTGAATGGTTTCGTCTGGGATGACGAGTGCCGAGCAGCCTTCGATGGGCTAAAAGAGTACCTTATGTCACCAATTGTGCTGTCGAAGCCAGAGCTCGGGGAGGAGCTAGACGTATACCTCGCCGTATCCGATCGAGCAGTAAGCGCAGTATTGTGCCGAACTGATCCGGAAGGGGTCCAGTGACCGGTGTACTATGTAAGCCACACGCTACATGGTCCCGAGCTCCGGTACTCCCGGCTTGAGAAGGTTGTCTATGCCTTATACATTGCCGTGAAGAAGTTGGCTCTCTATTTCCAGGGTCGAGCAATTCGTGTGTTGACCGATCAGCCGATCGGCCCAGTCCTCCGCACTGCTTCATCATCGGGTCGCCTAGTTAAGTGGGCGTTAATGCTGACCAGTACGCGATTGAATACCGACCAAGACCAGCCATCAAAGGTCAAGCCCTTGCAGATTTCTTGGTCGAGTGCACCGCTCGGGACACCCGACCCCGAGGCCGAGTGGTGATCGCTGGCTACTGATGGGTCTAGCAGCAAGAAAGGGGCAGGAGGAGGAGTGGTAGTTACGAGCCCGGAAGGATTCAAGGTGTACTTCGCTCTTATGTACCAGTTTCACCCGACCAACAATGAAGCCGAGTACGAAGTCTTTGTCAACGGCTTGCAGTGTGCTCGGGATTTGGGGGCTGAGTATATCCGGGCTCAAACAGATTCTGCGCTCGTGGTCGGGCAGGTCCTCGGCGACTACGAAGTGAACGGTGAACGATTACAATCATACCAGGACCTTGCAATGGAGAAGCTTGCCCTGTTCCGGGGGTACACCGTTCGGCACGTACCCCGATTGGATAATGCCGATGCGGATATCTTGTCCAAATTGGCTCAAAACGCCCCGGAACACATGTCAAAGATCGCTCGAATTTTGGTGATCCCGAAACACAACATTCATCGAATGCCGGTCGCACCTATTCAACCGGCAGAAGACAACTGGATCACCGATCTAATGGAATTCCTTGAGCACGGACGGCTCCCAAACGACCCTCAGCGTGCTCAGAAGGCCAAGCTCAGGGCTCCCAGGTTTCAGATTCAAGACGGTCGTCTTTATAGGCGATCATATGGGGGCCCGCTCATGCGTTGCTTGACTGCGTTTGAGGCGGATCTAGTGATGAAGGAATTGCACTCGGGCATCTGCTTGTCACATCAAGGAGGCCGATCGTTAGCGCGACGTATCATGTTGATCGGATATTATTGGCCGTCCCTCCAGCTTGATTGTGAGAAGCTCACTCGGGATTGTGAGACGTGCCAGTTATTTGCCCGGATGCCTGGACGACCGGCCACCTTCTACCAGCCGGTCACGACTGTAATTCCTTTCGCAAGATGGGGGGGTAGATATTTTGGGACCATTTCCTCAACTTGCCGGCCGGAGAAAATTTGTCATCGTTGCCATTGACTATTTCTCCAAGTGGATCGAGGCCGAGCTGTTAGCCACGATTACCTCTCAGCAATGTGCTCGATTCTTGTGGCGTAATGTCATTTCCCGCTTTAGTGTGCCCGTGCATATCATCAGCGACAACGGCCGCCAATTCGTAAGCCAGTACTTCCAGAACTTTCTTGCCACGATCGGGACAACCCACATCCGGTTGTCGGTGGCTTACCCGCAGGGAAATGGACAGGTTGAAAAAGCCAATCGGACGATCTTGGAAGGTTTGAAGAAGAAGCTACACTCGGCTGGTCGTAGTTGGGCCAATGAGTTGCCCTATGTTCTGTGGACTTATCGGACGACCCTGAGAAAAGCGACTTTAGAGACGCCATTTGCCCTAGTCTACGGGGCTGAAGCCCGACTCCCGATCGAGGCATGGATCCCGACCGCTCGAGAACGGACTTACAACGCGGAGGAAAATGAACACTCGATGGCCGTGGATCTCGACGGGGTCGAGGAGAAGAGAGAGCTAGCCGCTCGGCGCATGGCCGAGTACCAGAAATGAGTGAAGAGTTCAAAGGATGTCCGGGTTAACCCTCGGTATTTTCAAGTCGAGGATTATGTTCTACGCCGACGGGAAGCCAGTCAACCTTTGGAAGGCGGGAAGTTAGCTCAAAATTGGGAAGGGCCGTACGTCATCAGTGCTGTAGTACGGCTGGGAACATACCGTCTGGAGACGACGACCGGTCGGGCGATCGAGGGGACTTGGAATTCCGAGCACCTCGTTATGTTTAGGCATTAGCCTATTTTTTGTAATTTTAGGCGAAATGGGGGCTCAACCTGCGAGTGGGCTCTATTCGTCGTTGAATGGTTGTAAATTAATTGTTGTAAATATTTCTAACCGTCTGCGAACGGGAATTTCCTAATGTAAATACGATCGGTGATTGCTCGACCGTTTGCATACGGTGGCCCGATCGGTTCTCTGATTCTACAGTAAGCTGCTTTGAATCTGCTTTCACAACCAGTCATGCACGGGATATACCCGATCAAGCTTCGGCAACAACAATGAAGACGGGCTTTTCGCCCAACCCAACGCTTCTCCCTCGGTTCCGACCGATAGGGGTTTGCTACGAAATGGCTCTAATAGTCCTCAACCTAATTGGCTCTAATAGCCATCACTCGAATTGACTCTAATAGCCGTTTACAACTCAGTCGGGCTAATTGATCGACCGGCTAATGCGTTCATCTTCGGCGGACACTCGAGTAACGCCACTGATTGGGAAAGCTAGAGCTACAACAAATTTTCCCGATCCTTCCAACTTTTTTCCATTGTTGCACTCACTCGTGCCTCGAGCGCACAACAATGTGGGGGCTAGGATAAAGGAAGTATAAGGCCAAGCAATCGGGAACAACCCGAGCAGCAAGGCCAAAATCTTTTTTGAATTGTCGCAAAGGCCATTTGGTCGAGAAACAAACGGTCAGGCCATCAGGCCAAAGGGTCGGTTAGTGCACGACCGGTGTACAAGCAAGTTAAAGTTAAACGCATAAAATTAAAACGAGTGAGATAAGATGGATAAAAGATGATTTTATTAAATCGTTCAAAGGTGCCCGGTACAAAAGCGGGACCGGGCTCCCGACTGAATTCAGTTTACAAAAGAAGAAGGCCTAGCTACTTCTTCGCGGCGGCATCGCTCGGCTCGGCCATGTCCTCTTTGGGGTCGAACGGCGGCGGGCCGGGGTCGGCAATTTCAGCTGGAAAAGGGTTGTCAAGACCAGCTCGAGATCTTCACCCTCAAGGGCCTCTTGCATGTAGGCCTGGATCTTTTCGCGCATCTTACGCTAGCCGGATTTGAATCCCCAGCGGCCGAACGTCCAGATCAAGGCCTCCCCGACCATAGTTCCCTGGACCGCTCGGAGGAACTTTTTCCCGGACGCTTCGTCCCGGAAGAGGAACTGAGCCAACTCTCCAAGGTTGGCCAGTCGGGCCTTCAGCGTCTTCGCTTCCCCGAGAGCCTCCTTGGCCGCCTTCTCGGCCACCTCCTGGGCTCCATTAGCAGCTCTGGCCGCCTTTTCGGCCGTGTCCCGCTCCTCCTTGACCTTCTCTAGCTCGGTCCGGAGGTCGGCGTTCTCTTTTTGTCGCTGCTCGGCGACCTTTTTCAGGGCGTCAGCCTCGTTAGCCAGCAACGCTCGGCGTTGAAGAAGTTGGGTCGCCCGGGAGATCTGCAAAACCAACAAGACGCTCGGAATTAGCCCGAGCGGAGGAACTTGTATAAATACCTGAAGATGAGATATCTTTACCTCGACCAGGTCGTGGCCAATTTTTTCGGCCACTTGGGTCGGGGTGAGTTTGCTCAGATCCTCCTTGATCGGCCTCGCATTGTCGATCCGTGTGAGGACGGATGTGTCGCCTTTGATGACCTCGACTGGGGGGTTGGGTTACGTTGGTTCCGACGGCGCTTTAAGGCGCCGGTGCCCTCGACCTCCTTTCTGGTCATCTTCTCCTTGCCTTTCCGGGCAGCCATCCGAGTGATCAGCGTATCGGAGCCCTCGACCACGAAGCCTTCCTCCGTGGTGATAGTGGTGGATACGCCGAGTGGACGTCCAGTCGGGACCTGTTTTTCCCCGGCCAGTTTGGCTTTTGGCTTTTTCTTCCCGAGCACGATTTTAGCTATGGGTGCTCGGGGTGCTTCTTCTTCTTCGAATCCCGCCATTCCTGCAAACAAAAGGAAATTGGTTAGGTTGAGGTTGGAAAATGATCGGGGAGTTAGGGTCGGGGATGATTGGTTAGTGTTAAACCTCTGTTCTCTGCCTCAACCAGAACCGCCGCCCTCGCTATCGTCACGCCCGGTACGGGCACGTATTTCTCCTCCAAGTCGTATCTTGGCAGCGACAGTCGGGCTTCGTCGTAGCATTCCCTCGAGCGGAAGATTTTGTATTCGTACACTTCGCTCGAGATTTTAGTAGGGGCGTCCTGAAGGGCTTTGGTCTCGACTGGCACCACTTGTTTCCTATAGTGGCTGCTCCACGTCCTATCGACTGGGAGGATCCACGGATCGTATTCGATCGAGAAGATCCTATTCTTCCATCCTTTGTTGTTCCCGGGCAGACTCTCAATTGCACACATATCCGCCCGGGACTGGATCATCAGGAACCCGCCCCCATATTTGGCCGGCAGGGTTTTTACTTGATAGATGAAGTTAAATAACTCCATCGTGCATGCTACTTCGTGCCGAGCGCAGATTTGCGGGAAGCACGCCAAGATTCTGTGCGCGTTCGGGCAAATTTGGGCTGGGACCACTCGGTAGTAACCCAGGAAAGCTGTTAAGAGGGCGGAGAAGGGTATCTGGATCAGGGCCAGGAGCGAGTCGTAGTTCATCCCGATCCATTTGCCTTCGTGCCTGTCGATGACGTTCCCCAAGCTCCGGCGGACTTCAAATCGAACCCGACCGGTGAGTAGTGCCGAGATCTTCGCGGCTTCTGCTTTCGTCAGTAGGCTTTCTTGCTGCTCGACGCTATCTCGGTTCAGAAACACAAACTCCTCGGTGGTCGGGGCAGGCGGCTCAGCTGTATCTTCCTCGACTGGCTCCGATGTAGCTTCACGATCGTTAGCTGGAGGTGCTGGCTCAGGGTAATCCCCAATTACCCGGGTCGGCGTTTCCCGAACGCCACCCGTTAAAGAGCCTCAGCCGCTCGTTGACGTTTGGCCGCTCCTGCTGCTCGAGCTGCCTGATCCGCTCGAGCTCGATATTGCCTCCGAGCTGGATGACCTTCGTTGCTCGGGGACTTCTTGTGGTCGTTGAGCGACCTCTGGTGAGTAGGACATGATGTCCACATCTTCGCTAATTTCCTCGACCGCGTCGTCATAATCCGCGACCAAGACATTCTGGCCATCCGTATCCGACATGGTGACTACCTAGAGGGTGGTCAGGATGTTATTAGGGTCGGGTACGACCCAGTTATGGTCGGTTAAGGCCTAAAGTTGGCTATGAAAGGAAATGTAAAACAAGAATTTAAAAGGTTAAAGGAGCCGAGGACTTACCGACTGGATGCTGTTAGTGGAAAGTCTGGAAATCCTAGTTGGTCCGATCGAAGTTCTGATTGGCTCGCTCGGGATGCTCTCGATGCATCGATCGATTCAAGATGCTTGGTAAAAGTTCAATGAAATTTGCGAAGGCCTATTTATAGGAGGGCATTTGGGCCGGAAACGATCCACTTGCTCGATGTGACCATTCCAGACTCCGAGGCGACCGTTGCGGTCGCAGAGGCGTGTAGAGCTCGACACGTGGCGCGGGGAATGACAGATGTCCGGTCGGTTTGGCGGCGGACGTTTGGGCTTCTTCATCCCGTCCCGTTTTCTCCCGGGTAGTAAAAAAGGCCCGGGCTGGGGGGCTCTTTGTAGGGAATACCCCGACCGTCATGCCTTTGTCTTTTATTCATGTTTATGCAGGTTACAGGTCGGACTTTCTTAGAAGAACCCGGTCGTACCCGACCGGTAGAGCACCCAACCAGCTTCTTCAGTACCCGATTGATAGCCCTTAGGCGTGAGAGTCGAGAGGAGGCACGTGGCAGCGCTAGGCGTTGACAGGCAAGGCTTACGGGGAGAAGACACGTCATTGCTACGTGGGTGACATGCCGAACGACCGAATTTGTGTCTCCGGCCCACCGGCTATAAATACCCGCGGCTGCAACAGTGTGAGGGACTTTTGGACGATCGATAGGTTGTTATCAGAGCATCCCGACCGCAGTCAGTCGGTACTCGGAACAGCCATTTAGATTGTACTTAGGACCTTCACCTTGATCAATAAAAGATGTTTATTTGCTTTAATTGGTCTTGTGTTAGTTTATTTACCGCTTATGTGGCAATTAACACTATCATGTACAGACGAAAGAGACTTAGTAAAAATATCCGCTATCTGATCTTTGGTAGAAATAAAATTGACTTGTAATTCCTTCTTTGCGACTTTATCACGAACAAAGTGGTAGTCGATATCAATGTGCTTGGTGCGAGCATGAAACACCGGATTAGCACACAGATAAGTAGCTCCCAGATTGTCACACCAGAGTTTGGGCACAAAAGGTGGCGCAAACCCGATTTCCTTCATCAGAGAGACGAGCCAAGTAACCTCTGCAGAGACATCAGCCAATCCTTTGTATTCAGCCTCAGTTGATGAACGAGCCACAATACGTTATTTTCGACAAACCCATGAGACAAGATTGGTCCCAAAAAATACAGCAAAACCACTAGTAGATTTGCGATCATCAGGATTGCTAGCCCAATCCGAATCAGAATATGCATGAATATCTAGAGAAGGAGAAGACGTAATCTTAAGACCAAGATGTAGTGTCCCATTTACATACCGTAACACCCTCTTGAGAGCCGCCCAATCCGCAGTAGAGGGAGAGTGCATGTGTTGACACAAACGATTGACTACATAGGAAAGATCAGGCCGAGTTACCGTAAGATATTGCAGAGCACCTGCAAAGCTGCGATACTGAGTGGGATCAGCGTATGGTACCACGGCATCAGTCTCGGCCTTCGTGGTTGAAACCGGAGTAGCCACGGGCTTGCAATCAACCATACCTGCCCGTTTTAGAATATCCTTCATGTACCGTTGTTGAGACAGAAGCATGCCATCAGACAACGGAATGGTCTCAATACCCAGAAAGAACGAGGGCACACCCATATCACGAACTTTAAACTCAAGAGCCAACTTGTCAATAAGAGTAGTCACATGAGCCGGATCAGATCCCATAACCAAAATATCATCCACATAAACCAGAAAATATAAACGAGTATTGCCATGTGAATATATAAATAGAGAGACATCCGTCTTGGAAGGTGAGAAACCAGCAGAAACCAGAAAATCATGCAAACGAGTGAACCAAGCACGGGGAGCTTGCTTAAGCCCATATAAAGAACGTTGAAAGAGACAAACGTGCCCGGGCATCGTTTTGTCTTCATAACCAGGGGGCTGGCGCATATAAACCGTCTCAGCGAGATTGCCATTTAGAAAAGCATTGTGTATGTCCAACTGTCGAATAGTCCATCCACGAGAAATAGCTAAGGATAAAAGAAGACGTACCGTAGTCGGTTTAACAACAAGACTAAAGGTCTCAAAGAAATCCTCACCGGCAATTTGATTGAATCTCTTGGCAACTAACCGAGCCTTGTAACGCTCAATCGAACCATTAGCCTTTCACTTGGTTCTAAACACCCAATTACATCCAACTACATCCATACCTAATTTAAAGAGAACAAGCCTCCATGTATTGTTGTGCACCAAGGCATTAAATTCCAAATCCATTGCATCCCGCCATTCAGGAAATTTAACCGCTTGAGTAAAACATGTAGGTTCAGGAGTAACAGCAGCAGCAGATAAAGCAACATGATCATGTGGTCCCGAACTCCTCGTATTCATTCCATGAGAGCGAACGGGTGAGGGCGCGTGACGAGACCGACCACGAGGCCGGCCTCTTGGTTGAGGAGCCGGCTGGTCCGTGACTGTCCGCTCGGACTCGGTCACGGGCTCAGCAGTAGCATGCTGCTGGCGGTGGTGGTCAGAAGCGGCTATGGGCGCGACAGGAGGTCACGAGCCGTGACAATAGTCGGATCACCACCAGAAACAATTGGTGCAACACCCCACGGCTCCGAGCGTGGTTTTGGAACCTGCGAATCCACAGAAGCAACAAAAGGAAAGACAGCCTCATCGAATCGCACATGGCGACAGATAAAAACCTTGTTAGTGTTAGTGCCTAAACAACGATAGCCACGAAAAGATGGAGGATATCCTAGAAAGA
This sequence comes from Ipomoea nil, assembly GCF_001879475.1. Classification (NCBI taxonomy): domain Eukaryota; kingdom Viridiplantae; phylum Streptophyta; class Magnoliopsida; order Solanales; family Convolvulaceae; genus Ipomoea; species Ipomoea nil. Next base: position 4,293,843 of record NW_017618708.1, read on the forward strand.
CACAAGCGGATGACCGAAACTGTAGTTTGTTGCGATTATAGGGACGCGGATTTGGAAAGCATAAACACCAAAAAACACGCAGATATGAATAAGATGGAGGAGACCGATGCAAAAGATAATGAGGAGATTTATCAGATAAGACAGGAGTGGGCATTTGATTGATTAGATAAACCGCAGTTTCAAAAGCATAATCCCAAAAACGAGACGGAACAGAGGATTGAGCCATTAATGCTAGTCCCGTTTCAACAACATGCCTATGCTTACGTTCTACCCTGCCATTTAATTCATGAGTATATGCACATGATTGCCTGTGACGAATACCTAAGGACGCAAGAGTGGAACCGAACTTTTTATATTCTCCCCCTAAATCAGATTGAAAAGAAATAATCTTGCGAGAAAAGGAATGTTCAACTAGTGACCGAAACTTATCAAATATAGCATACAAATCAGATTTAGCACGCATGGGATAATACCACATATAACAAGTGTAATCATCCACAAACAACACAAAATATTTAAAGCCAGACGCAGAAAATAATGGCGCAGGGCCCCAAATATCTGAATAAATTAATTCCAAAGGATGCGTACTAGTAGTTTCGACACGAGACAAAGGAAAACGAGAAGATTTTCCTAATTGACAAGAGGAACAGACATTGGGAAGATTACTAGAATTAAATGTACCAACAGACGAAGACGCTAAAATTTTACGTAAGACTCAAGAATGAGGATGCCCCAACCGCATGTGCCAAACGTAAGAGGACCGTACAGCAACAAATGCAGCAGGGGAAGCAGAAGATGCAGGCCATGTGTAGAGACCCCCAGACGCATGTCCCTTAAAAAGAACCTTCTTAGTCAAAATGTCTTTCACATAGAAACAAAGAGGGTGGAACTCAAAGAAAACATTATTGTCCTTTGCAAAACACTAGACAGATAATAGAGAAGAAGAGAGACCAGGGACATGCAAAACATCATGTAACTTAAAAGACATAGAATCAGTGGCTAACGTAGCAGAACCAACATTAACAATAGGCAAACCTGTACCATTGCCGACTCGCAGAGTCTTCGGGCCATCATAACTTGTCGCAGAAGTCATCAAAGAAGAATCAGGCGTTGCATGATTTGTAGCACCAGTGTCAGGGAACCACTGATGATGACCGTTGGAATCACCATTATCACCAGAGACGGCCACATTAGCCTGAAAACCCAGAGCCCCTGAATAACGCCGAAAACAGTTGGCTCCCGTGTGACCAAAACGGTTACAAATTTGACACGGATCATCATAGCGCCAAAAACAATTGGCTCCTGTGTGACCAAAACGGTCACAAATTTGACACGGATCATCATAACGCCAAACACAATTGGCTCCCGTGTGGCCGAAACCTTTACAAATTTGACACGGATCATCAACGTCACGTCGTTGACCGGACCGCTTCTGATACGATGTATCTTGGTTTGATGCCATCGGCTACTGCTACGAAGTGAGGAACATGGATGTTGGAAAAGAAAACTCTGGCTAACTGATACCAGATGAGAATATAATTGTGTTGTATTCAATAATAATGTTTGAGAGTACAGGGAGCGAATATATAGAGATGCTATATAGAATCCTAGTCTAACACGAATAATATAGTCCTAGTCTAATATGGATAATAGAATCCTAATAGTCCTAATAGAATTAAGTTGGTTTGAAGATTGTGATATTTGATAAATGGCCAAAACTTGTGTTAGTTGAATCGAGTCACGATAAAAATATAATAATTATACTATAAAATAATAATAATCAGGAATAAAGTATTTGTTACTTATAACAGTGAGTGAAATACATTTTAAGAAAAATATACTTCGTAATATTTACATTTTAAATTTAAAAGTATTACATTTTTTCTCAAAAATATTACATTTTCCCTTATAAGTAACAAACACTTAATTCCTGATTACATTTTCATATTAACCTGACCTGTTTCACGAACGGATCCATGAGATAGTCTGACAGGAGAGTCACTCTTGAATCTTGATAAATTGATACTAAATTAAATATGAAAATATTAGAAGTAAAAAAAGTTAACTTGTTATAAATTGGAAATAAGAAATAGGATTGTTAGGGAGAAGAAAGAAATGGGATTGTTATCCATACGGATTTAGTTTAGTAATTTAGTATGCAGTATTTGATCCTAATAAGATTGTTCAATTAATTGAAATAATTTCCGTTAATAACCGAATTATGTTGATTAAAGATTTTAAAATTTGAAAATTTCAATTAAAAATTCATAATTAACCAAATTAATAATAATTTAAATATAAATGAATAATAATGTAGGTGTGTGAGTGACATGTATAAGAGGAGTGACATGTATAAGAGGATTCAAGTAAAAGCATGTTCTCATATAAAAATTATGACTGATATAATCCATCCATTTGGTAGATCAACGATTAAAGGTTGTTGAAAAATAAAGAGAAAAGGACATGGTTAGTTTTATAAATATTACAAACTTAAAATTTATAATAATTATAAAATAAATTTCAGGTTATTTTTACTAATTACTAAAACTCTCAATTGATGAACCTTAATGGAAGACTTAGATCCGTCTTCACTTTTTATCTAGGTTGTTCTCATTTAAACTCATCCCATATACATTTATATCCTTAAAGAGGAATTGTAAATTATGTTTTGACTTGATAATATATTTATATCTCATGCATAGCACATAAAAATTGCTAATGTGTATAATAATAGGGACTCATTTGGATAGGGACTCAAATTTCATTAACATCATAAAATTGATCCTTACACAAATTCACACCACAACCCGATTCAGCTAGACAAAAATAGTATACTCATCATAACATGAAAGTGTAGCCTCAAACAATTTCTGCAATAAACGAGGAAGGAAAAAGATTGAAACTTTAAGGTAATAGAAAGGATAAACATGTTATTCATGTTCTATATTTGTGGAACAAGTACAATCATATCCCTACACAACTACATCAAACTGCTGCATTAAGTCAAGACTGGCTTAAATAACAATAATACAACTCAATTCAGTACACTAATACATACAACAAATAAAAATAAGTGCAACTTCTACTAGGCCCAGCAGCCAGCTACACAAATCGGGAGACTAGAATGCTCGAGGGACTCTCTGCTGCTTCGTCGGGTACCTGTTATGTCACTCTCTCGAAGCTGCTGCTACCAACCTGCATATGGAGCCACTCGGAGGGGTGCGTTTCTTGTGTATACTCTCTCGGTGGTTGTGTATTTAAAAGCATTCCCGGGGCGTCGAATCCTGCTGGTGCAAGCTGAAGACAACACAGTTACTTCATAAATCAGTAGTAGAGACAACAACTGCAGAAGCCTTTTGAATCGGTTTCTTTGTAAACAAATGTTATAGGAAGTTCGAGGTCTTGCAAATCATCGAATACTTATTTATTTCCACTTCTATCCCCCCGCCACCATCAATGAACAGCCGGAAAATACAAAAACGCATGATAGCTGAATATATATATGACATGACCAAACAAGAGAGTGCAAAGTGAAAGGTGGGGAAAAAGAGCAGCAAGTACATTATGCACTTTATTGTGGCCCCGAATTACAAAAAAGCAAGGGTTGCAAACTCAAACCGTGTCGAAAATTTCCAACTTGCTGAAATGAATAACTTAAAAAACGTAACGCCAAAACATTATGACATCTACGAATCCAAAAACTAGCAATAAGCTTTCACCAATCAGTCTTTTTGCTAGAGTTTTAAACGTTTTTGGACAGAGTATATGGAAGCAAATTAGGTATCAGGGACAATGAAGTTTGTGATTAAGTTGTTAGTAATAACTTACATCTTTTTGAGAATACGCTTCTAAAGTCGGGTTCATCCTTGAATTGACCGCTTCAAGTTTCATCGACAAGAACTGGAAATTCAACCCGAAAGAACGTAATAAGATAACAACTTCATAAAGAACAGTACAAATCATGGGGGGTTAGAACTTAGAAGAATTACTTCAACTTGACACTGTAGTGACTGGATATAATTGATTATTTCATCGAGAACAAGGGCTTTTCCGATAACCTGTTCAAATATACATTACAAATCATCTCAACAAATTTCCACATCTTATAACGGTAATAAGATAAGATATAGCAAAACGTTTCTCATCAGTGATCATCGTACCTGCTAAATCTTAAACAAAAGACTGTAAAAGATCAAAAAACTACTTACCTTATTGCATCCGGGGACCAAGTCTTGCAGAATTTTCATCCTTTCGCTAATCTTTTCCCTCCTAGCCTGCCAGCCAACACAAACAATTTCTAGTCAAAAACTAGTTTAGTAAATTCGGGTAACTGTTAAAATTAGACAAGAGTAAAGTATAAACAGAATTACTCGTTCTGCTAAACTATGACTATCAGTAGCTTGGCCCCTTCTCGCCCTAACATGGATGTAATCTTTAGGCGGCTCGGGCTTATTGCTATGCTCAGTCCGCTTATTGACTGTACGAGAACTGGACTCGGCTTCCACCTTCAACCCGCCATTTTCATCTTTGGATTCTGATGCTTTCATCCGCTTATCACTACACTCGTTCTGCAGATAGAAAGATCAAATGTCACTCACTCATTCACTACCCATGAAATTCCTTTTGATAAAACAAAACAACCTAATCTGCTGGAAATCAGCACACAACCTAGGAGATCATAGGAAAACATGCTGTTAAAAATTATTTTAGTAATCCACAAAGAAAAACAAAAACAAAAGTCAGCCGCAAACATTGACAAGCTGCACTTAGATAAGGTCAGATTAGGTAAAAACTATGATTCGAAAACATATTATTAAATCATAAAAAGTCACAAAGATAACAACTTCAAGAAAATCATAGCCAAGGATCTAATCTAACCATAAAGTGATCTTACCACAGTTCAGGAAAGTTTTCCAAATAATAATAACTTTATAATAATAATAATAATAGTAATAATAATAATAATAATAATAATAATTTAAAAATAATAATAATTCCAAACTATATATTAACTTCAGTTATAAAAGAACAGTTAACCAGCAGGAAAATAAGAAATTAAACAAATAAAAATATAAGGAATATTTTTTTAAAATAAAATTGGATTAAATAGAGAATTACCAAATCATTAGCGGAGACAAACTTGGAAGACTCGTCGCCGGAGTTGACGCCTCTCCTCTTCCTCTCACCGGCAACATTACCGCGGCTGCCGCTCTGCTCCGTCACCGTCGATTCGTCGACGGAGTTTGCAGCGGCTTCCGCAAGTCCAGGAAACGAGCACATCCTCAGGCCTAACCCACCTCCGACGTGGCCGCCACTGGCGCCACCGTTTCCCGCCGTCGTGAACGGCCAAATCTCCGCCAGGCTGTACGCCGCCGGATTCGCCGCCGAAAATGATGCCTCATTGATTATCGGAGGATCCATTTTATAAATCACTACACTTAAATCCCCCCTAAAAACTGCAATACACACAGATACAGAGTATACAGAATCAACACAATGTAGTGTTAATGTATCTATATATATATATATATATATATATATATATATCTATATATATAGAGAGAGAGACAGAGACAGAGAGAGAGAGAATCTGAGAGAGAAGTGCGAGAGCGAGGAAGAAGAAGAAGACAGGGAATGGGGGTTGGGGGGGTAAGCTTTCGGCGTAAGATAACGGGGGAGAATGGGTTGTTGCTAACTTCAGCTTGGGGAGAAGTGAGCAACACAGTCCTCTGAGGTATTCTCGGAGGATCTGAAGGGCTTGGTCTGGATAGAGCGTAGGGACAATGCTTCGAGTACAATTCGTAACTATACTCGCGGTCTGAAATAGCCACGTTGCTGTTTTTAAGTTTGTCGTTGGCGATTGGAATTGTAGAATCACAATCCGCGCGTGTTTGAATTACTATATTAATCTGAGTTCTTATGGGATCACACGCCTAATAAATCGCAGCTTTGCTTAATATAGAAGAGCCCAAAATACTAAGAAGTTCTTTAGAGCAATGATTGATCATTCGTTTTAAGTGAGCTTATTAGTCATTTTTATTTTAAATTTCGTTATAATTATATTATATTTAAAATTTAAAATTTTAATTATTTAATACTTAATATTTGTATATAATTCAAAATTTTAAAAATGTCATGAATCATAATTTAATTTTTCAAAAAAATATTTTACATATATAAAAATAGGTTCATATATTATGATCACTAATTAATATATAGATCCTGGAAATTTAATTATTTTTAGAGCTGAATAATAAAATTAGACATAATTGTTATGCATAATTTGATGATATAATTATCACAAAATGTAAAATTTAATATTAAAATACCAAAAATCTAAGGAAAAATGACACTTTGAATTCTTTAGTTGTAGTCATAATGTTCAGTCCCTTGGTTATTTATGATATAAATTCTTTCTTTAAGTTCTTAGCAAACTAGTGGATTTGGTCCTTATGTCGAGATTTTCATAAAACTCTAAGGATCAAATTCACCATTTTACGAAAAATATAGAGACATACTAAGCCTATATATAAATAATTGAAAGACTAAATCAACACTACGGTCTAATTGAGAAAGTAAAAGTGTCATTTCTAAAGTCTAACTAACTTATAAGAGTCCATGCATGTTATATTTCGAACTAACTTACCTTTATTATATCATTTACTTTTTTTAAATACATATGTATACCGTCAATGTAAACTTTATTAACATAATATTTCGTTAACTATTTATTATTATTAACTTACTCATTGATTTTCATAAGGTCTCAGGCTCGAACCCCATCTCAATCAAAATTGACATAATTGTTAAACATATACTATGAATATGTTAGAGTGTATTAAAAAATATAATATAAAATTTAACATGGACTTTGGTCAATTAATTAGAATCACACATTGGACATTGATGAAGCGGTACATCTAATTTAAAGATTATAATCAACACATATGAAAAACTATGTCAATTATCATTGTCTTTTGGAAAATGAGGATTTGGTTCTGTTTTTAAAGGTGTATTGCGCCAAGGCACTAAAATTGTCTGAAACACACTAGAGCCTAATGGACTAGATTAAATCAAGAATTTATTTCTGGCGGAAGTGGCAACAAGAGGAAGCATGAATCACACAATTAATAGGGTTGTGTGTTGCAAAAATTATGCTCGGTACTATCCAGTGAAGGTATTTCCATCTAAAACTCTATTGCACCAGTTAATTTTATGAAAAATTATGTCACATGTCATAGTTATGCATTCTTGAAATATTTATTTTTGTTAAAAATTTGATAATTTTGCATTGATATACACCAAGATACCGAATGATACTTTGATCAATTCTAAAATACTAATTCAAAAATATACATTGGATATTGCACTATTCGCACAATGCGCATGTGGTAATTAATTTACATTATAAATATGAATAATATTCCTTGGACTTGTGCAGATGCTCAAGATGTGTTTAACATTAAAATAGATAATACATGTGTGTGTTATGCCTAGTAATTAATAAAATAATTAATTTTTTAGTTAAAAAAAAAAACCATTATTTATTGAATTGAATTCCTAGAAAGAGAAGCCCAAGAATATAGAAAAAAAAGTGATGATTAGTACTGAAGTCTAAATAAATTATTAGAGTTGAAATAACAAAGAAGCTTCACTAATTAATGAGGCCTAACCTCACTAACACAATTTGTCAATTCTTTCCCTTTCTTTGCCTAACTTCAATCTATTCTCCAAACTAAAACACTCATCAAGTGAGGCAAAAACAGTGCATACAAAAGCTTACTTTGGACATTACTCAATATGGTAATTGGACCATGTGGCTTAGCTTCATACTTATCCTAACTACACCACTCATATGCACATAATATAATGCTTACATATAAATATCATTTCATTGCCCAAACTTTTTTCACACACTAGCATGATCAATTTATGATTAGATTGGCTTGTAATGATAAAAAAAAGTTTTGAAATCATATCAATTAATACGTGTAAAAGTTGCATAACTAGCATATATATCATCATATAGGCACCACCTTATGTACTATCAATCTGCGTCTGTTGTAAAATAGACTCAAAAAGGTCTCGACAACGTAACAGACGCATAAAGCTGTTTTTGTATTAGTGGTCACTTCTTTTTAATTAAGTAAAATAAAATTGCTAGTGGTTGATAGTTCTCCAATTCTTCTTCAATATTTTTTTTAAAAAAATAAAGGATAAGAGTGAAGTCGATCTTCCAATGCAAATTTTGTGTGCGGCTCAAATTGCTTTAATTTTATGGATTTTTGGGGTCTAATCTTTGTTAGATAAAGTACATTAACACCCTACACACTGAGACTAATCATATTTGTGTGGAGTATATGATAAGATCTCAAGAATAATAAAACACTCTACCTCTAAAGAGTTTTAAATTAACTGCATTTTCAGGACACGAAGATGTGAATGAAATAATTCTTTATCTAAGTTGTAAATTTCAATATCTTTATTATTGTTTTTTGGATATACATTTTGTGTATAGATATATAGAAAATGACTGTTACCTGACTTACCTCCATGAGAGGGACCAACTAACATCTTTACTTGTATGCTTTCCATATCAGAAATGGAAACAAGTTTTATCTGCCTCTTTATATATATATATATATATATATATATATATATATATATATATATATATTAATTGATACTATAATGTAATTAAAATATATCAAATTGATAATTAAATATGTTAATACAAATATATTCTTTTTTATTCCCCAATAATAATAATAATTATAATAATAGTCCTAAATAAATAACCTTGAAATATATATTAAAAAGATATCCACTATAATTTTTATTTTTTAAAAAAAGTAGTGGAACTTAGAATATATGACCTTATGTAATTCAGCAATTGAATTTCAACATTACTCAGTACCTCCTTCATCTTGTTAGATTAAGTATAACTTGGACCACAAGGCGGGCTTCATTCACAATAATATACTTTTGAGTAGCAGTTACAAAAAAACAAAAAACAAAACAAAAAAAAAAAACTTATACCTTAAATGGTTATATATAGGAGATTAGGTGCGAAGGAACTCTCAGCTAGGTAAAAATTGGAGTGAGATTTGAGGCGGCATTGATCGGGACACAATTCGCCTTAAACGTCCTATTTTGTTTATATATAAACATTTTAAAATAAAAGTAGAAGATTAAAATTGTAAAATTATCATATTGTCCTAAGAATTAAAGTAAATTAGATTTTAAAAAAAGTATGGTCAAATTAAAAGTTAAAAAATGAGACATTAATGTTAGCAAAGTAATGAGATTAATTAAACTCACCAAAAAAAAAAAATGAGATTAATTAAATATGGTCAAATTAAAAGTAAAAAATTAAATTTGACAATATCATTACAGTCGTGGAACTAAAAGTGCTAAAATACTTATTTTAGGCGTAGAGTTGTATGGCTCAAGCGTAAAAATGATTATTATGGTGTATATATAATAAAATGTGACGTGGTAGACAAGATGGGAAAATGGTGAATGTGAATTGATTCTTTTAGATGGAGTTTGAGCTTTTGATTAAGAAAATTGTCAAAGTAGATTTAGATGAGGATAAAGTGTCTTTTTTTGCTGTGCTTCTATGCATATTTTTTCAAAGGAATGAATGGGTGCATGCCCACATCTTTTGGGAATACATGAGCTGTAGCTGGATTTTATCTGAACACATAAATCTTGGTATGCACGAGATTTGCTCATTTTGAGTATAATTTCTACACTGTCACAATCAAGATTCGAACTTTAGTCTATTATTCTTTCAAAAATTGCATACTGATGAATCATTGAGCTAAGTCCATTGTTTCCGTGTTTGGCCAAACTGTTAAAGTTAATATTTGATAACTAACGAACTGGGGTTGAAAGTTTGAAATCTAAAACATAAAAAATAATAGTTTTTTTTTTTTTTTTGGTTACAAATTTAATTTATTTTATATAATAATTTAAAATACAATAAATTTGTATCTATATAATAATAATAATAATAATAATAATAATAATAATAATAATAATAATAAAGTGGTAAAATATTGCTGTGTGCAAAGAATAAATTAATTGCAATTTTATTTTGTTTTAATGTCTTAACTAGTTAGATAAAAATTAAATATTGGACCCTCTAAAATTTGGGGCCCTGTGCTGTTGCACAGCCCAAAATCCGGCCCTGGCCACATGCATAATTCGTGAACCATTGAGTCTTTAAATCATACACCCTGCAATCTTGCAATAATAATAATAATAATGTAAACTAGCCTAGGTTGTTCATAGCTAACTGACTCAAACCAAGAAAATCAATACATCACTCCCACGGAGCATCAAATTTAGAATGTTGTGATTACCAATTTAACTGTCTGTCCAATTTGGCTAAGGTTGTCACAAAAAATACCTCAAACTACTATTTATACAAGAAGGAAAAAAATAATAGCCCCATTAGTTCCTGGGTAATAGATTGTAAGCAAGGACACATGAACGAGCATGACAGTCATAGATCACCGTGTGAAAGTTTTGGGATTCATTGTGGACACCAGACACTGATTCTCCTACCAAATTGGTCGCTGAATTGTCACTGTGATTATTTACACTCCACTATATCATGTTAGGTTGAAGTATGGAATCTATAAGTGATATAATTTCACCTTTTGCAAGGAAGAAAAAAGTACGGAGTAATAACTAATTAACATTATAGGGTAGCAACAATTTTTGTGTGAGAGCGTTAATTACTAATAATAATATAATATAGTACTATCTAAAGCATGCATACTAAATTGGCTTCCGAGGATAGACAGCTCAAAACAATTTGATAATGATACTTGGACTAAATCAATTGGATAAAATTTTGCACCGTTACTCCATCAATATATGTATTGGATTAGTACCCCTTCTCGCTAATTGATAAGCACAGAAGTTAACCTTTATTATGTCGTTTATTGTGAACAAGATTTGAAGATGCGTATGTAACTATGTATGATATTAATTTGTTTAAATTTAAGGTTTTGGATTCTTCTGAAATTTTAGCGTTGTTAAAATAAGTCATGCTTAAACTGTTTCAGTACATGTTTTTGACGGAGTATTAGTTATTTGCTTTGGCAGTATACGGTCACTTTTTCATTTCTGGCACTTTCAAACATTGTGTGCCTCTCTATTCCCTTCCAAGTCATAAAGCCAACCGTCCAAAAAAAAAAAAAAAAAAAAAAAAACAGGTAAATTAATCAAATAGTTAATATGATAAATAATAACTAGTATAAGGTTTCAAGTTTAGTTTTTTGTTAAAATCATTGATTGATCTTCTTAGTTTGAAATTTATTAGCTATAAATAATCTAAATATATAGATATACGTTTTTGTGATTCATTGTCGGTGTCTTAGTGCTTCATTTTATTTTTCTTTCGCCTCTATTGAAAAAAATTTCTGAATCCACCATATATTCATCAATCTCAAAGCATAATTCTAAACAACAATGGTAAACTTTCCATAAATCAAAATTTCAACCCCAAAACCAAATTTTAGATTCATGCATGTTCTTATTATGACATTGTATTAATTAATGGTGCTAACTTTTTTTCTCATACATCAAGTTTGTCACCAATTTCCTCGTAAGTCGTAAATCGTCTCCTATTATCAAAGTGAAACATCATATTGTACTGCGCCCGTACCTTCCCAGTTTCCACTCTCTATTCTAGTGCAGATGCATGCATTTTTAAAAAGTGCTATTGGAAAAATTTTCTGCGATTAATTACAAAAATATATAATTTTTCAAAAAATTCCATCTGCCAATTTTAGGTCTCGAGTGCACACAAATCTAAATTGTTTGTAGTTTGATGTGTCATCTCTTACAGGCGAGAGATCATTTATATTATACAATCTAAATTCTTAAAAAAAATAAAATTGTATATATATACTCTAGTGCAAGGTGGTATAAAATGCTACGGAATACTTAAAAGTCTTTTTAACTCTATTTTTCTCAGAACAATTCAAATAGTACACTTTGAGAATCAATTTTACATTAACCCATTATCAATAGGAGAACTCGAATTCACTTTGATATGGCATAAAATGAAAGTGGATCTCACTAAAAATTATATCACAAAATGATCACTTAAAATGTCATTTTAAATCAATGTTTCTAAAATATAATTATCAGGTAGGATGTTGGCCTACAAGTGCCTAATAAAAATAATATTGAAAATTAGACTCAAATTGAAACTCATTGGGAACTATTACAACTCCAAGACAAAATAGGCAAACTGTCAAAAATGAAAAGAAGATAGAAAGAAACTAGTGAACCCTGACGTTGTTGAAGAAGATGACGCCTGTAATAGACTAAGGAGTAAGGACCCCCTTATTTAAATTTAACTAGTCACAAGGTGACGATTTATTTTGATTTAAATTCTCAATATTTATTTAATTTCTTGTTTTTAGTTTTTTTTTTTTTTTTTTTTTTTTTTTTTTTTTTTTTTTTTTTGAAAATATAGTGGTGCTTTCATTAGAAATAAGCTGCAATAATGTCTGATGGGGATAGATCCCAATACATACTAGTAGGCTGCTGGTACGCAGCAGATGCTAAAGCATGAGCTAAATAATTGTCTGATCTAGGGATAAATTTAAACGAACAGAAATCAAACGAAGCTGAAATAGACTTGCAGCTATCAATAGCATAAGATGAGACATCGTTGTAATGATAAGCAATCTGTGTAGAGATGTACTGATCTCTCGCCCCGGTCCTTTAGCCATGATAATGCTTCCTTGCATGCGAATGCCTCGACCATGAGTGGTGAAAAACAAACCGGGAGAGGGACACTAAAAGCCGCTACATACTCTCCATTTACGGAGAGGAGCACCGCCCCTACCGTTGTCATGCCCGAGTCGTGGAGGTAGCCGGCGTTGACTCGGCAGTTTCTGGGCAGTGGCACCGCTGAGTTGGGTGGCGCGGCGATTATCAGTTCGTGGGGCGATGGTGCTTCCCCAACTGCTCCCGGATGATCGGCCAATGGCGGTGGCGTGATACTGGAGGTGGAACGAGTATTGCGCCATGCATGCAATGTTGCTGCCGCCATGGCTAGTAATTTCCTTGGTCGCGGCAGGACAGCATCCCACACTGCTCCGTTCCGTGCTCTCCAAATATGGTATAAAATTGCTGTTGCATGTAATATTCCATTAGAGTCTAGAACATTCAGAAGATCAGAAAACCAAATGTGAAAAACATTCGTCATAATATTGGGATTGGAAGGTTAGATTGCTCCCATATGGCCTTTGCAAAGTCACATAACACCAAAGCATGCGTAGTGTCCTCTTGAGAGATTCCACACATGAGACAATTTGGATCCACATCCACCCTCTTTATAATCAAATTTGTAGTGGTTGGGAGTGTTAGAAATATACAATCATAGTATTTGTAATAATCTAACCTCAATAGCCGAAGCATAGGATCAAGCATACCTCCAGCCATAGTTGATACCTTCATTGTATTGCTTGAAGAATGGTAAGAAAATGGGTTTTGTCTACCACTTGATCTCCTGAGAAACTAGATGGTGTAGTTGTGATGATGTCCAAGAGCAGTGGGAGGACCATGCTTATATATAGCCTACATGCCATCATTGTAGGCTAAGTAACGGAAACCGTTACTTCTGTTTCAAACCACAACATTATGACCATGAATGAGCCTATTAACTTGCACCACTTAATGGTGACATAATGGAAAATGTTATATTCTCCCACTTGGTGCAAGTATTAACTCAAAGAAGCAAAAAACATGAACCATAGAGACAGTTCCTCTTAATTTAGAGTAGTATCCACTTATGATTACAATGTAACTTCTTCTCTAAGTACCTTATGTGGTATAAAACTTAATAAATAAACATTATATTCATTCTTAATTATAATTAGTTATCAAAAACTAATTATTGCCGCAATGGCTAAGTTTGTCCTAATAAACTTGCACAACTTCATTTGTACAATATTAATGGAAAATGTTACAATTTCCCACTTGATGCAAGTATTGACACAACATTTGTTGAAGATCAAAAAATATGAATCAGTGGTATGCCCTCTAAATTAAAGTGTGAGTAATACCATCTATGCATCACATGCATTTTGATTCCCAACTCAGGTCCTTTATGAATAAACTCTACGTTTATTCTTGGTCCAACCTTAGGGATGTTTTTCAAATAAATATGTGCATAACCATAGGAGAAACCATCCAAATTATTACATAGAAGTGACAACATAAATGTACGTACAATATAGTCACATAATAAGTTCCATGTACCATGTACGATCCCTAAAATTCTTATAAGCATGCCTTTAAGTAGGGATCCGAAACTATTAGCAAAATGCTAATACATTACATGACTAACTCATTATCTTTAATATTATCGCTGACAGCTAAGTTTTCAGAGTTGACACGTCTGCCACTCCTATTCTCATTAATCTTAGCCAAAGATAATAATTGAGTAGTCCATATTCCAACGACGACTTAGACAACAAATTCTTGAGTCTAAGCCCACAAATGGAACTTTAAACATACACCTTATAAATAATCTCCAAAACAAAAAAAAAAAAGAAACCCAACTTTCATGCCAGAGAGCAATAACAAGGATTTTATCAATGTAACTTTATGAAACAACAAAATATTGTACCAACATAACCAAAAATCCTCAAGATTCGTCTAATGAACCAACATCATGAGTCTTTGCTTGCTTTATTTCTCTTAACATTGAATTTTTGAACCTTTTAAAATCTTAATGGCCCAGGATCAATTTGATGAGAATAAAGACTCCAATAAATGCTAAAGAATTCAACTCGTGATAGTTCACAATAAACTTAATGTCATTGTTATGATAAAAACTATTAATGTTGTTACAACATTTTTAGAATTATGTTGCACAACTTGTAGTTCAACAATTTGAACTATTGATTTTATAATAACAAGGCAATTCAGTGTTTTATCCTTGAAGTGGAGCAATCTTGAAGTGGGACATCTTTAATGATCTTTTCAAATGATCACTCCCACTGATCAAACCATTACTCCCACTAATAAAGTTATTATTGAGCATAAATGATATGCACACTAATGATCCTCAAGTCCAACTAATTTGACAAGGATTATAATTCCCCACCATAGTTGGACATGTTAAATATATACATGTAACAGACACAATTTCCAACTACTTATACAAATTAAATTGATTTAGTTGAAATTTGGCTAGATATGTACAATTCCAATATAAGGATCCAAAATTATATCATGTCCAAATTCAAAAGCTCTACTGTGGTTGGGCTGAAAAACCAAGTAAGCCACATACAGTAACAATTTCAAGTTACTAAAGTTTTGGAGTTTAACAAAATACATGTGTTGCCAATGCAACCCATGTAACATAGAATTATAACTAGCCTTAAAGTTATAAATTCTAAAATTGGTATGATAAAATTTTATCTTGATCATCAGTTTAAACGGAAAAATCTAGTGACATAAAACTTGCCTGTAGGTTAAAGATTTATTCAATTAGACTCAACTGAGACTTTATGATAATCAAATAGAAGAATCTAATCACACAAAACTTGCCTGTGGGCTAAAGTTTTGTTCAATTAGACTCAACTAAGACTTTATGATAAAATTATTATCAAAGCGATTGAAGAATCTAGTGACATAAAACTTGCATGTGGGCTAATGTTTTATTCAATTAGATCATATCTACAACTTTATGATAAAATTATCAAACCATGTTCCTTTTCTTAATCCCTGTGGGTAAATTAAGAAATATGATTCGATATTTTATTATGACTATTTACATAGATATAATAAAATTCATGTGGGTAGATTTTATTATATTTTATGTAATTAGTCACAAAGTGATCAAAAACTTAATAATTTCAGTTATGAAATTGTATTGATCACTCGATATTTGTACACAAAAGAATATTAATGTACTAAGCTATTAATCTAATTTTAATTTCCATGCATAATAAATACACATAAAAGAAATTAGACTAATACCTCAAAGTGTACACATAAAAATACTTTTGAATATGTACATATATCATATGGGCGTTTGCCTTTGTGTGAGAATGCTATCACGGCGGAAGCACTAGCTTGTAAGGAGGCTTTGTCTTGGCTAAGGGTTCGCCAGGTTACAACGGTAACTCTATCCACGGATTGTTCGGTACTGAAGTCTTATCTCTCCAGAGTTGATTTACATCCAAGATCCTATGTTGGTGTTATTGTTCGGGAATGTCAAGCCATTATGGCTCAGTTTATTTCTTGTTATTTATGCTTTATTCCTAGACGATTAAATGTTATTGCTCATACTTTAGCATCTAGGGTCACTACTCAGGATATGACTATGCTGTGGGAAAATGTCCCTCCTGATTTTATTGTTACGCATATTCATTAATAATATTCGATCTTCCTGCTTTCAAAAAAAAAATCATAACTTTATGATAGAAGACACCAATTTATTTATATTATAACCATATGTTAAATAAATTGACCTTCCTATCTGTAATGATAAAACTCACCAAAACTATATTCCGATGCATAATTGCCTGTGGGCTAAATTATGATCATAGTTTGTTGTTTTTACCCTAATTAATTATATAAACATAACAAAATTGCCTGTGGGCTAAATTTTATTATATTATATAATTAATCACAATCAATACGTCTATGATTGTATGTGATCTCACAAAATTTCAATTAATCAAAGATACCGTGGCTACTACTTAATTAATCAAAATTATAAGATCACTAGACGGTTTTCTTAATATCTTTGGCATCAACTTTAAAGCCTAAAAATAATTATGCAACAATATGATAAACAATTCCAAGTGTACTCCCAGGAAAGTTGGTTGGGACAGAGCCTCATTAAAAATAACCAACTCCTTAGACAGAGTAATGTTTCAAGGGAACTAGTATGTAGCACATTGGCCCCTTCCCGAGAAACTTTTCACCGGTTCATGTTTTCTCACACTAAAGGCATAATTGACGAGCAATCTTTCCAAATCTTTAATAGTTCACCTATGGAAAGACTTTTAATCTCAGGTGAACATTCTAAACGGCCTAAAGATGCTTAAACATAATGCACTACCGTTTATAATTCCACACATAAAGTTCACATTAACAAGGAATTATTATAATTCCTAACTTATGCAATCCCAAAGGCATAATTTAAAATATAATGTTATATGCTAGTGAACAATTATATGTGAAATTCAATATGCTCATATCCAAATAAATTGTACACCATAATAACAATTTAAAATGAGCTATAAAATTATTATTCAAATAACAACATAAATCCAAAACTTAAAGGATTATAAACTTTGAATAATAATTTATAATGACCATATACTTTTCAATTATTGAAAAGTTTTAACTTGTAGGCCCAATACAAAAAAAAAAAAAAAAATGCAATGCATATAGAAAACTTTATGAGAACTGGTTTAAAATTATTGTAAATTCTAACCATATCAAAATCATACGATATGTTGACATTTACAAATTAAATTCTCACAAAACTAAATTGCATAATTTAAACCATAATATTATGCATTTTAATTTAATTATATGCATAAAACAAACTCAAAAATATGAATATAAATTCAAATATTCATACTAAATCAAAGTTGGCATCACAATCCAAAACCAATAATGATAACAATGTTACGACATATTGATTCCTTAATTCAAAACCGATAATCGTTATTACTGTAATAATAATTACGTGAGAGTAATAACAGAATAATCAATTTCCTCAATCGTAACCCCTGACATTTAATAGCTATAACTATAAAATGTTACAAAGTATTATCATTATTAACACATATGGTTTGGATCAAGAATGAACTAGTTTCAAAATTATGATTTCAAATCATACTATCAAAATCCAAACCAAATGATGATAGTAACGGCACAAAATATTGATCCATCGGTTCAAAATCAATAATCGTTATTACTATAATAATTCTAATAATTATTACATAACAGTAATAACGGAATAATCAATTTTCTTAATTGTAACCGAACAACATTTAATTATAATAATGATCATCATTATTATTAAATGTTACATAATATCATCATTATTACTATATAAAAGTTCAAATGAATTTCAAAATATGATTCTTAACATCATAATAAAAAAATATTATGGCAAGACTGAAATAGATAATAATATCCAATAGCCATAAACATATGCATTTTCTACTCACCAAAAAAAAAAAAAACATATGCATTTTCCAAGTGATTTAACATGGAAAATTAATTGCTGAAACTGCTATTTTAAAACATTTTTGGAAACCTTTTAAAAAACTTAATACACCCAAGATAGGTACCAAATAACTTGTTCAAAAAAGGTTTTAAAGTCCCAAGTAAAATTAGGACTAAAATATGCTCAAAATTAAATGAGGAACCAAACAAGCTGTCTTAATAGGCTATAATATCCAAACTAGCCTAAAGATCCGAAAATGAATAAAATCGAATATAAAGACTATGAGTTAATAATAGGCTATATCCAATCTTAATATGCTTTTCTAAATGTACAATAATTATATAAAATAATTTATGAATGTACAAAGCATGCTTGGATTTTACATATTAATATATTATTAACTCATAAATCCTAAATAAATTCCAATAATTCAGGCAATTTAATATGTACATCAATATATTAAATTAAAATTCAAGTAGCAAATTCAATACTTAATATTTGTTCAAAATTGGACAATAATTTAGTTGTGACAAGAATTACTATACTTGTACTAATAATGACAATAATTCAATCACAAATAATGTCATAATTAATCTTAATTTGAAACTTTTAATGCCAAAAATTAAAGACTACAGGGCATCAATATTTCAAAACAACCAATTACCATTATACGTCATCCATTTACCATTTGTCAAAATAATATATAATATAAATTAAGATAATATGGTAATATTAAAATAAATAATCACCATACCAAAATTAATATATATAAATATTCTTAAATAAGACAAAAATGGAAAAAAGAAGGTAATTGCATTTTAAATGGGAAGTGTACCAGTATGGCAGTGCTCCTTTGTCTTCTTCGTGATAGCAGTCCGGCAGTGCTCCTTCGTCTTCTTCCAGATCAACAGCGTCGTCCATAGCATGTGAACCAGTGCCACCTGAAGGAGGGAAGAGGACGCGACGAGGCCGGAAATCCAGCCCGTCTCCGCCATCTCTCCTCGTCGCGACACCAGGTTCGCCGCGAGAATCCTTGAACATGACGCCGTGAATCAAACGCAGCAGCGGCAATCATCCATTCGTCCTTCTTCCTTACATGAGGAGCAATGGCATGCCACCGCCGTCGTCTTCATCGCGACGCCACCTCCTTCGACGCCACACACGACTGCACGTTCTGGACGAGGAATGACGACGAAGAACACACCGGCGACCTCCTTAATGCCGGCGACATCCTTCGTGGCTCTCTGTTCCGTCGATTTCCACTGAAGACGCCGCCAACCAGAACCAACTCCGCTTGAAGATAATGAAGCAGCGACAAGTCGCTGAAGGAGCCGTCCCATCTCGTCGCCCAATACATACCGCCATCCATCTCTGCCACCATTGTTTCCTGAAACAGAGGAGATGGTGGCGACCATGCCTGATGTAACCTCAATGTCGCAGCTTACCGTTCCGACGAACCTCCCATCGCAGATCTCGGAAAACAAAACGACAACAGGCAGTGAAAAACTCAACAGGAAGTGACTCGGTATAGGTAAGTTTCAAACTATAATTTTGAGATCCAAACGAAATTTAAAATGTTCTTTAATGCAGAAAATAACCTTCAGCAGACCAAAACATAATTCTTTTGAAACAAGATATATTCAATTATATCATAGCCAAATAGATATATCTTATATGTGTATAATTAATATGCAAAATATATACAAATGCTTTATGAATATGAGATTAATGTTGACTTTTCTTTATTCGAACATCAAAATGCATATACTCATTTCATATAGAAATCAGCAACAGTATAGACACAAAGCAGGTATATATTTTTACACTTATAGACTTCCCAAAGGTATATAACACGCATACAGAATATATATAACAGTAATTTAACACAAGGCATTCCGAACACTTGATATATTACATAACCGGAACATACCTATGGCGATATGCCTGTCAAATGTAATCGCCTAATTACACTCCAACCGGCCAAATGTTACATACAGAATAATGGCTTCTCAAAATGAGAAATGCCAACAAGTACACTTAAATTGCTATATATATTTTCGAAGAATGAATAGTAAAAACATATACTTGATATTATACTATTATTCGAAAACATATATCAATGCAAATTAAACAACTAGGCAGAGATAAACAAGGCTCTGATACCAAATGTTAGAAATATACAATCATAGTATTTGTAATAATCTAACCTCAATAGCGGAAGCATAGGATCAAGCATACCTCCAGCCATAGTTGATACCTTCGTTGTATTGCTTGAATAATGGTAAGAAAATGGGTTTTGTCTACCACTTGATCTCCTGAGAAACTAGATGGTGTAGTTGTGATGATGTCCAGGAGCAGTGGGAGGACCATGCTTATATATAGCCTACATGCCATCATTGTAGGCTAAGTAACAGAAACCGTTACTCCCGTTTCAAACCACAACATTATGGCCACGAATGAGCCTAATAACTTGCACCACTTAATGGTGACATAATGGAAAATGTTACAGGGAGGATATCACTAATTGCTCTCCATAGAAATGTTTTCCATTTGGGTGGGATTTTGAGGCTCCACAGGGTGAGCCATTTACTAAATGCCCCATCATTGTACTCATAGTCTCCAATAATGCGCATATATCCATTCTTAACTGAATAAATTCCTCTGAGGTCTCCATACCAATACCAGGAATCATCATACTCTGGGAAAACATGTATCTTTTCAATATTTTCCACATCTGTAGGTTGGAATAAATCAGTGAGGATTGAGTGATCCCACATGCCAGTATCCTGGTCAATTAAACCCCCCAACTTTCGCCCTTGTCAATTGCATAGGCATCTCTGTCTGTACCATAGGTTCCTGACCATTCTGTATCCACGGATGTGCCCATATAGGTGTGGACTTACCATTTCCAATCCTGCGCCTGACCCCACTACAAATTAGGCTCTTTGCTGCCATAATACTTCGCCAGCAAAAATTGGGGTTGTTGCCTATTTCTGCCTCAAAAAAAGATCCCTTGGGATAATATCTAGCTTTATAAATGGAAGCCACAAAGGAATCTGGCTTGGTAAGCAGCCTTCACACCTGTTTCCCTAGCATAACCAAATTAAATGCTTGGAGATCCTTAAAGCCCAGACCACCATGTTTCTTTGGGATACATAACTTATCCCATGCTTTCCAGTGTATTCTGTAACACCCCGTGTTACGACCCCTAAAACCAATTAATCATTTAACCAATTATCCAAAGAAAGAATTAAATTACAATAATTAAATTGGAAAAGGCCCACCATAGTCCGTGGGCCCTCTTCTCTAAACCCAACCCCTAGTCTTAAAAGGAATAGAGTTAGCAAGCCTATAGTATTTGGGCCCTAATTAGGACTCTTAGATATATAAATAGGGGACATAGGAGGCACCTAGAACCCCCACCACAATAATCTCTCACCACACAAGAAGTTCCAAGAATTCCCTTAGGAGAAATCAAGAAAGAAGAAAGCTTAAAGAAAGACCCTTCATAGCCAAGGAATTAATTAAGGCTAAGAGGTAACCAATGTCTCAACAAAACCTATTTTCATAGCTATGATTCCCCTCTTAGGATTTCCCCATATTCTTGTGTATTGATGATTCGTTATATTGTTCTTGACGATTGGTGTTATGATTCCATGGGCGATCTTGATAATCTTGTTGATGAAAAGGGATTATTGATGATTGTGTGATTCTTGATGGAACCTAGTTTCTTGATGATTATGTGCCATTCTTGATTGTTCTTGATGTTTAAAAAGGAATCGTGTTCTTGTTAAATTGGATGTGTCTAGAGCCCTAGGCTGTATCGTGAAATTCGTATGGTGTTATTCTTGATGTATTGGGTGGGATTCGCATGTTCGGGTATTAATTATGTTTAGAAAAGCATGATAGGATATGTGCCGTATGTTCCCTGCTTTTGATCCGTTAAGTGTTTACGTGTTGTTATCAATTGCGTTTGAAAGTGTCTAAGCATGGTTCCGGCTTCCACTAAGGTTCCCGGGGCGTTTTTGTGATGAAAGAGTCAGTGGGGGTAGGGGACCCGCTACCTACCCGCGGCCAACTTTGAAGTCGCCAGCAGCGGGCAGCTGGCGGGCAGGCGACTGCCCGCCGGGCACCCGCTGCCCGGAACCACGACGCCAGCGGGCAGCCGGCGGGTGACCCCTCACCCACCGGCTACCCGCTGGATTTTACCCCACTTTGGGATTCCGGCTTCCCTGTTTGATGTTCCCCCGACCCCCGTGGTGTCCCAACGGACTCCGTCTATCGTGCCTAAGTCTAGTTTGATGTTCGGGTACCATTCGTAGGTGGAATAAGTCTTATATATTGCATGCTAGTTGAATTGGTATCCCGTTGGCCTAGGTGTAAGAAGTATGAACCCCTTAGGAATATTCTTAGTATGTGGATGATCACGCATAGGTTTCGTTATACGATTTCTCCCCCTTCCCAATGTGTCAATGTGGGTTGCATGTACTTGTTATGTGTTATGTGTGCATGATACCCCAATTCGGTTGCGATCGAATTGGTTATTCCTGAGCTGCGGTTCAGAAGCTGGCTGCGGTCAGATTTACACTCTCTCGGGCTGCGGTCCACCGTTTAGTTGCGATCAAACGTTTTACATGAGCTGCGGTTCATATTCCTGGCTGCGGTCAGATGACTACTCTTGGGCTGCGGTCCACTGTTTGGTTGCGATCAAACATTATGATGAGCTGCGGTTCATCGGTCGGTTGCGATCGACCCCTCCGTGTTGCGATACGGGGCAGGGTGCTGCGGGGCCGTGTCAGAGCGTGACCATAGGATACATGCTAGTAACCGTATATGCTTGTTTATGACTATTGGGTGTGCTTATCTCTATCTGTCATATCTGTTCCCTACACCTGTGAATTGTGCATGCTTGGTTATGACTGTTGGTTGTGCTTATCCCTATCTGTCGAGTCTATTCCCTGTTTTGAAAGCTAGAGTCTCTTAGGATATATCTTCATGCTTCGAAATGGTTTTCGTATATCTATGTATATATCTATATGTATTGTATTTCAACGCGTTGGAGTGGGTTACCAGCATCTCTCGCTGAACAGATATATTTGGCTTTCAGACACAGACGAGTAGATCACTGGAGCGCGCTAGAGGTTTGGGGCGTAGATTAGAAAGTCTTCCCTTTCGGCCTGCGTGCCATGATTTTGTATTGATACTGATTGAGGTTTTAAGAATTTAGCCTGTGCACCTGAGTTCTCTCGCTCGGGTGTGGCATAACACCCCGTATTCTTATAAACGTTTTGGGGATTTATGATCATTTACCTTTGTTATGTAGTATTTAAAAGTTTTTAAAATTTCGGGGTGTTACATATTCCCCCATCATTACCAGTCCCCCACCAATAGCGGTTCATAGCTCTCTCAATAGCTATACACAGATATAGATAGCAAAAAAACACTCATTGAAAAGGTAGGCATGGATTGTGCTACACTTTTCAACAAGATTTCCTTGCCAGCTTGTGATAACAGTTTCTTATTCCATGATCCAATCATGTGCTTGATTTTGTCCTCAATATATGAGAAAGCCGCTCTCTTATTCCTTCCAACAAACGAGGGAAGTCCCAAGTACTTCCCAAAGTTAGGAGCCTGGACTACTCCCAAGATTTGTGCCACTTCCTCTTTGTCAAACTCACTAGTATTCTTGCTGTAGCATATACTAGACTTGTGATAATTAACTACCTGTCCAGACAAATCCCCATATACAGATAAGCAATTTTTAATTTCAGTGGCTTCCTGGGTATTGGCTTTGAAAAATAACAGACTATCATCAGCAAAAAAAAAACAAATGAGAAACAGGGGGCACCTCTAGCAACCCTGCAACCATGAATAGTAGCACGTGCCTGCTGCAATAATAAAGAGAGGCCTTCCGCACAGATAATGAAAAGATAAAGGGACAGAGGATCTCCCTGTCTCAAACCACGAGTGGGTGTAACCGTGTCACTGCGTGAGCCATTGACCAGAAAATTGTAGGACACCGTGGTTAAACATAACATAATTAAATCCACCCATCTATTATCAAATCCCAATGCTAGGAGCATGTTGCACAGGAACGACAATTCCATTCTGTCATAGGCTTTTGCCATATCCAATTTGAGAGCACTCCATCCCACAACCCCACACTGCTTCCTGTTTAAATAATGACCCACCTCCGCAGCTACTAAAATATTATCCGTAATAAGTCTATCTGGTGTAAAGGCACTCTGCGAAGCCGATATGACTTCCTCCATTATCGGTTTCATTCGGTTAGTCATTATTTTTTCCATGATCCTATAAACCACATTACTGAGGGCTATGGGCCTAAGATCAGACACTAATTCAGGAACACTCTTCTTCGGGATTAAAACCACATTGGTATTATTTAGTCCAGGGGGAAATTTCGAGACTGTAGACATCCAATTATAAAACTCGAGAGATCCCCCCCTACCACATCCCAAAATTGTTGATAGAAGCCTGAGTTCATTCCATCCGAGCCCGGTGCCTTGCCCGGGAGCATTGCAAACAGTGCAGTTTTAACTTCCTCACACTCAAAAGGTCGAAGTAAGCCTCATTATGTTCCTGCGTTACACGTGGCGCTATTCCCTCAAAAAAAAAAATTCACACCATCCCCCGGATGCTCAGAGCAGAAAATATGATCAAAGTAATCCATAATAATTCCCTTCATGGCTTCCCCTTCCACCCAATCCCCATTATTATTCATAAGTCTAGATAAAGTATTCTTCTTTTTACGGTGAGAGGCATACCTGTGAAAGAATTTAGTATTGGCATCCGCACCCCTGAGCCAGTGTTGTTTGGCTCTCTGTCTCCAGTACGCATCTTCCTGAGATTCAAGACGGGATAGGAGCCCCTCCAGCCGCTGATACTCGGTTAATGAGGCCGGGTCAGTGCACCCCTTTATACGCTGCTGCTCTTTTCGTAATGACACAATCTGTTCCCCATATTTATGATACCGATCACCACCCCATCGTGATAGCCGGGCACCACAATACTTAATACAGTCCTGCAGACCCCTGGCTCTTCCCTCTTCCCATGCCCGTTCCACCTCAGCCCTACACCCTTCATCATGTAACCATGCCATCTCAAAACGGAAACCCCTCTTACTAGTTCCACCCCTCCCTACGGAGTCATGGATTCCCAGAAAGAGGGCAGAGTGATCAGACTTCCGAGTTGCCAAATTCGTTACCCTGGCGCTCAACACAATACTACTCCAGCTTTCAGTTACAAGCACCTTATCCAGTCTCTCCTCGATCCAATTTATCGTTCCTTTACTCTTTTCCCAGGGAAACTGATAAACATCCATTGACATTTGTGCTAATCCACAGTCCTTAATAGCCTCCCTGAATCCGCGTAGCAGGCGATTCAGATGTGGGTTTCCTCCTCTTTTCTCATGCTGGTACAGCAAGTCATTAAAATCTCCCACAACAATCCACGGGAGGTCTGACTTACCAGATAGGGATCTCAATAAATCCCATGACTCTGTACACATGTTACGCTCTGGGAAGCCATAATAACATGTCATCTGCCAATCCGGGAAACCAGCTATAATAACTACCACATCAATGTGATTCTTCGAGTAACTTAATAGTCTTGCCATGTTATTCTTCCGCAACAATAAAGCTAGGCCACCACTTAAACCACTGTTATCAACATAAAACAAACCATCAAAGCCAAGCCTGACACAAATACGTTCAACATGTATTCGTTCCACCTTGGTTTCCATTAAAAAAATAAAGTCGGGTTTCTTACGAGACGCAAGGTCCATAACTTCGCGAACTGTCCGTGGATTACCCAAGCCACGGCAGTTCCAACTTAGCGTACTCATTGGTTCGGGCGGGTCTGGGAACCAAGACCGGCCATCTGCAAGTTTTTTGAACCACCTTCTACCACCATTCCATTTGGCCCAGAGATCTCCATGGCAGCGTCATCAACCACCGCCCGGCGGCGCTTCGACGAGGCCTCAACTCTTTCGTCCAACTCATGTTGTGAACGAGCCATTCGAACATAACCTTGGGAGTCATCCGTCAAAACCAACCCCTCCTCCACCATGCTTGGTCGTACCGGCCGTACCGGCACCTCGTTTTCCGGCGGGAGCAGCCATGA
Source organism: Ipomoea nil (assembly GCF_001879475.1). NCBI lineage: Eukaryota > Viridiplantae > Streptophyta > Magnoliopsida > Solanales > Convolvulaceae > Ipomoea > Ipomoea nil. The sequence continues at coordinate 4,320,220 of NW_017618708.1, forward strand.
AGCCCCTATCGGTCTCGGCCCCCTTGTCTACCCCGCCCTCATCCACGGACCATATGGATAAAGCTCCGGTTTTACGCCCGAAACCCTAGCCTTCACACATAATTTTTCCAGATGCCCCAATATGCCACAGTAGAAACAAAAATTATGGAGCCGCTCGTACTTTAGATTGACCCAACCCCATGACTTATCACGCCGTATGAGTTTCATACGCCGTTTCAAGGGCTTGTCAACCGGAACAGCAACACGTACTCGGTAGAAGATTTCCATCGGTCCCCCAACACGACGATCATCACATCGAATAAACGTTCCCTCAAAATTTCCAACTTGCTCGAGGACCACATTAGATGTATAGCTCATAGGTAGGTCATACACCTATACCCACATATCAACCGTATCCAATTTAACCTCCCCCGGGAGGTAACCATCACATACTTAGCGGCAGACTAACGTATGATTATCAAAGGACCATGGTCCCTCCTCCAACACCCGCACCATATTAGTCTCGTGGTAGAAGGCGAAGAGGAATAAATTAGAGTGCAATTCCGTTACTCGTATACCCATAATCGGCTGCCATACTGAGGCTAAAACCTGGCGCATATACACCATCTTAATTAGCTTCTTAGTCAAGAAACGGTCGACTACAAAGTAGACAACCGCCCCTACGCCCGGGACCGGTTCGAATGCGTCACCCGCCTCCACGCCGACCTCCTCGTCTTCCAGGACCATATCCGCCCAGCGTTCGGTCACTGCCTCAACACCATCATCCCGCCGTCGTTGATTGATGCTAGCCATGTTGCCTGATTGCGTCGCCGTCGATCAAATATTCCGCCGGAAACAGAGAAACCCTAGTAGGGAGATACGTAGAGAAAAACCCTAATTAGGGAGAGAATGATAAAAACAATAGAAAACATGTTAATTTTGTTTTTAGTTTTAAGTTTTCTATTATATATATATATATATATATATATATATATATATATATATAGAATTACATTCATGTAAAAGCATGGCTAAAAATACAAACGTGTGGACATTTCTGTACCGTTGGATTTTGGATATCTAAGGTTGTGATTAGTTTTTATGATTTTGTGTGTTGTCCGCCTGTATGCACTGTCGTTCATAGATGTGTGGACACTGGCCCAAATACTGAGGATTCACACATACATACTACATTGGATGTGTGCATTGTCGTCCACTGATGTGTGCACTGTCATCCACGGATGTGTGCACACCCACATTTAGGTGTGTGCACGGTATATGTTCACATGTTTGTATTTTAAGGGTGTTTGCATGTGAATGCAACCATATATATATATATATATATATATATATATATATATATATATATATATATATATATAATGATTTTTGCCCTCAAACCCAATACATGAATTGAGTAAAAATAGGAGTAATACAAGAATGGAAGGGTTTGTTCGGAAATTCGTAAAATGATTTTTTAAAAAAATTTTTTACATTGTGTTTAGATATTCAAGGAAAATAAAGTCAAAGAAAAATATTAATTCTAGTAAAGAAAACAAGACTCAATTTGAAGCCATTTTCTGAATTCTTTATTTTTTTTTTCATTTTTATCTTCTCTCTCATATTTTTCATGCTAGTTTTCATATTATTATTATTACCACCACCACAACACCAACATCTCCACTACAACTACCACCACCAACGCGCCGCCACCACTTATTATTATTATTATTATTATTATTATTATTATTATTATTATTATTATTATTATTATTATTATTATTATTATTATTAGGCTGAGATTATCCTAGCAAATTTTGGATTGAAAAGATGATGTGGAATTGCTAAAATTGTTTTTTTTTTTTGTCCATGTGGCTAGCAAATTTGCTAGCCAATTTGCTTGGCAGCTCTGTTGGCAGCTTACCTTTTTTTTTCTTCTTTTTTTTTTTTAAAAAAAAAAATTCTTTTATTATTATATTTATAATATATTAAAGTAGGACCCATTTTTGGGAGTGTGAGAGATTTGTAAGGATGTAGAACAAATAGTGGAAAATTTGACAATTTGATGATGTAGAAGTGGGACCCGTTTTAAAAAGTGATAGAGATTTGCAGGAATAAGGATAACCTTATTTTTATTATATAACAAATACTCCCTCTGTCCCATTTTGCCTGTCCTGTTTACTATTCATTGGTCAATCCAACCCTTTCTTCATTGTTTATTTTCTTTAGTAATTTTTAATTATTTTTAAATTTGATTTTTTATGTTTAATAGTACTTTTAATGTAGTTTCTAAATATATAAATTTTATATACTAAAAATAAATTTAATATTATGAAAAATTTAAGTAAAAATAGCTTCAGTCAAGCCTCGTTAACCGAACCAGACAAACAAAATGGGACGGAGGTAGTAATATATTTAATTTTATAAAAATGAACCAAACAGAAAAAATACAATTTCTTTATTTTCAACCAAATGAAAAAAGATAGTTTTTTAAAAATTATTTTTCGAAAAATATTTTCTAAATTTTCAAATGTACCCTAAATGAAGGAGAATGCCAGTTTTATGGGAAACCAATGGGTGAAAGCTATTTGGCCTTTTTTTTGGTTGAGACATGCTAACTTCACTATATGGGTGAACTCTATCATACAACCAAATTTAGTACATGCACATAAAGTATAAAATCTCCCTGACAATAGTCTATAGAGTTCTATGATACTTTGACTCAAGTGTCTAGTGTTGCAGATGAGAGAAAATATTTATCATGGAATCTATCTAACGACGTTAATTGGATACTCTTCTTTGTAAATTTTTTTTTTTTATATAGATTACCCTCTAATAGTTGCGGTGAGTGGTAAATTGGTAATTGTAAAAAAGTTTGAGAGCATGTAGTTGTAAGTGATTGGGTAGTGGAATTATAATTCTTTCAGCAGCTCCCAATTGAATGATTAATCATATCTAGTGTGAACCATAAATAAAAAAATAACAAAAGGTACATTTTAAATATACTAAAAGTACATTATTTGAAAGTACATAATTTTTATATATTATCAAATAATGTACATTTAATACATAAATAATGTTTTTTTTAAAGGAAAAACGCGAAATATATTAAGCTAAATCAGAATCCAAACATGAGAAATAAGAGGAAAAAGGACCGAAACACAGTTCACACAGCCAGACTTGGATAGGGCATCCCTAGCTAACACGTGGGCGACCCTATTTGCAGACGGTTTCACAAAAGAAAAGCTGAGATTTGTAAATTCTCTAGCTAGAAGTTTGACATCATTAATAAGCAAGTCAAAATAGGAAGTAGCATGGTGATCATGAATGGCACTGACAACTTGTAAGCAATCTGTTTCCACCTAAATGTTATCAAAATTGAGAGCTTTTATCCATTTCAGTGCCTCGCGGACAGATAGAGCTTCTGCTTCACCTGGATCAAAGCAGCCAATCCATGCCATTTGCCTAGCTGCCACAAGACTCCTTTCAGAGTCCCTAAGAACGAAACCCTGCCCCATCTTTTGATTTTGAGAATTGAAAGCAGCATCCACGTTAGCTTTCAACCAACCAGAATCAGGTTTTGACTAGTTCATAACATGAGTATCCGATATAGCAAAAAGATGATTACCATAATTAATTGAACGCCATTCGTGAAGAAAGATACATGTCTGATCAACAACTATGGAAGCAGTAGTAGAGATGTTATTCCAAACCTTGTCATTTCGGGCTTCCCAGATGCGCCAGCATATCATAATCAAGTGGCAAATGACTGAATCATCTAAGGAATTAAAACAGGAGTCTATCCATTCCTAAAAAGAGACAGTCAACCCATAAATAATACCACCTATGCGATCCCAGCACTCTCTTGCAAAAACACATCTCACAAATAGATGAGCATTGAACTCCTCTCCAGTAGCACATAGCTAACATGTAGTAGGAGTTTGGACATGTTTTGTACACATCATACAGTAGGTTGGTAGAGCATTGGAATTTAACTGCCAGAAAAATGTTTTTACCTTGGGAGGAAGCTTAAATTTCCACATACTTGTCTAGGATGGGGTAAGAACATCACTGTAGTTGTATTGGATCCACTTATAACAGTTACGCACAGTAAACTTTCCTTTGGCATCTCCCCTCCAAATAATTTTGTCCTTCGATCCACTTGGTCCACAGCTACTTGAATACTCTGGATCCTATGAACATCGTCTTCAGTAAAAAGATCCTTGAGGATTTCAGCATCCCAATTAGAATTTTGCATGTTAAGGAGATAGTCCACCGTGATGTCCTTGAGTTGTTCAATCACTAGAGTTTGAAGACAAGGAGAAGAATTGTTAGGAATCCAAGGATCATCTCACACTTTAATAGAGGCCCCGTTACCCACCCTCCATCTATATCCATCCCTAATAATAGATTGGGATTCAAAAATTCTACACCAAATGAAGGAGGGATTCCCTCCCAAAGAAGCCTCCAGAAAAGAACCATTGGAATAGTATCTAGACTTAAACAGTTTTGCAACCAAAGAGTTAGGATTTTGAATTAGCCTCCAAGACTGTTTAGCTAACATGGATAAGTTAAAGTCCCTAAGCCTTCTGAATCTCATGTCACCCCAATTCTTTGGAACACAGAGGGATTCCCAATTCTTCCACCTAATACCCCTGCTCCTTTCACCCTCACAACCCACCAATAACAATTCATAGCCCTCTCTATCTCTCTACTCATTTCAAGAGGGAGGATGAAGACACTCATTGCATAGGTCGGTAAGGCTTGGAGGAAATTTTTATTAGGATTTCTCTATCAGCTCTTGAAAGAAATCTATTGTTCCAACTTTTAATTCTGCCCAGGACCCTTTCTTTGGTATAGCCTAGTACGTCCCTTTTGTTTCTACCTATCAAGGAAGGTAGCCCAAGGTAAGACCCACTAAGGGAGCCCTCACTAATTCCCAGTTCAAAACACAAAAGAGTCTTTTCTGAAGTATTAACATTCCTACTAAAATTGATGGAAGATTTGGCATGGTTCAAAATTTGGCCTGAGGCAAAAACAAACTTTTGAATAATATCCTTAAGTATGGAACATTCCATGATAGTAGCCCTACAAAAAATATAGCAGTTGTCTGCAAAGAATAAGTTAGAGATTTCTAGGGCACCCCTGGCTACTTGAATATCATGAAACTGACCAATCATTCTCTGTTTCTTGATCATAGTATCCAACACCTCCAATATAAATAAGAAAATATAGGGTGAGATTGGGTCTCCCTATCTTAACCCTCTACTAGGAACGACTGAGCCAATTTCCCTCCCTTCCAACAGAATTTTGTAGTTGATAGTAGAGACAAATTACCAGATGAGATAGGTGAACTGACTCCCAAAACCCAATTTAATGAGAATAGCTTTGAGAAAGAACCAGTCTACACAGTCATATGCTTTGCTAAGGTCAAGTTTAACACCTATATAACCCACCTTTCCTTGTCTTTTTCTTTTGAGGAAATGATTAACTTCATAAGCCACCATAACATTATCCGTGAAAAGCCTCCCAGGAATGAAGGTAGACTGAGAAACAGAGATTAAATCACCCAAGAGAGGTTTGAGTCTATTGGCCAGAATTTTTGATAAGAGCTTATAGAGAACGTTGCACAATGCAATGGGCCGAAGATCCCCCAAGTGTTCTGGTGTTGTTTTTTTAGGAATTAAAACTATATGGGTAGAGTTGATTCCCTCTGCCAGCCTCCCAGAAACCAGACATTCAGAGCAAAAGGACACAATCTCACTACTGATAATATCCCAGAAGTGCTGATAAATCCCGGTGTAAAGCCATCTAGCCCCGAGGATTTATTAGGCTTCATGCCGAATAAGGCCTTCCTTACTTCATCTGCAGTCACTCTACAAGTGAGCAGGGCATTTTGGTGCTCAGACACCCTTTGGGTGATACCCTCAAGAATGTTACTAGGATCCCTATCCCTTCTGGAAAATAAATCATTGAAATGCATATTAATAAGGGAATCCAAACCATTACCGCGCAAGACCCAATTACCATCGATGTCTTTAAGCCACGAGAGGGCATTGTTCTGTCTACGTCGTCTGACTGTGTTATGAAAGTAGCTCGAATTGGTGTCACCTTCCTTCAGCCAGAACTGATTGGCCCTCTACTTCCAGTAGTCGTTCTGTTGGTTAAGGGCTCTTAAATACTCCCATTGCGTTGTTCTGAACAAAATAATCCCATAGGTATCATGACGAGATTTTGTTCGGTCCATAGCCTTCCTCCAATAGTTCAGCCGCTTATGGAAATCCCTCGCATAATTCTTCCCCCAAATCAGTTCAGCCGCTTATGGAAATCCCTCGCATAATTCTTCCCCCAAATCCATATGACTTTCCCACAGCGACCAATACGGTCGAGAAGAGAACGTCCCTAAAAATTTGACCAACAATGTTGCATGACCTCCCTGCAAAGAGATTCCCTAAGCTAGAGATTTTCAAAACGAAACCTAGGGTTACGGGAGTTGAAGATAGACAGCAAGATTTTTAAGTGAAGGGGTAAATGATCACTCTTTGGAACATTAATGAAAGCGACAGTAGCTTGGTTGAATAAGCCAGACCACTCATCCGAGGCCAGGATCGTATCGAGTTTGGCTTCCCCCCAGTGCAACGTACCTCTGGGCCGTTCCCAAGTGAACTGGTAGCTTCCAAATTTGAAGTCCTTAAGACCACTGAACTCAATAGCTTCACGAAAACCCTCCATAAACCGAGCAGGTTAGGGGTTACCACCTCTTTTTTCATCGGGATAAAGGACATCATTGAAATCTCCCATTACCACCCAAGGGAGGGTGTTGAGAGTGCAGAGCCGTTTGATGAGTGACCAGGCATCTTGTCGATGTTGGCGGTCAGGGACGCCGTAAAAACCAGTAAATCTCCATTTGGGGTCGACAGAGTTGAGAGAGACCTCAACATCTATATGATTGACTAAGAATGACTTGATACACACCTCTGTGCCATCCTTCCAGAACATAGTGAGACCACCTCTGTGACCCTCGTTGTTAACCACGAAAAGACTCGAGAAACCAAGTTTGGCCTTAATGAGCTGGAGTTTATTTAGACCCATAAACGTTTCCATTAAGAACACCACATTAAGCTTCCTTGAGTGGACAAGATCCATTAAAACTTGAACTGTCGCTGGGTTCCTAAGCTCACGACAGTTCCAGGTTAGGAGATTCATTGTGTTGGGCGGGCCTGGCTCACAAGACCCGCCATATGCAAGTTTTTTGGAAGGGGCTCTAGGGGACTCAACGAACTAGGCTAGTGGGAAACATTAGAACTTGGGCCTTGGTAATACATTCTTCTACGCTTCTGGTCCAACAAGACCAAGCCCACATCCACAGAATTAGTCAAAAAATGATCCCCATCAGCAGCCAACGGTACATCCTGTTCCATCTGCATGTTTCCACGCTCCGAGGACACGTGATGAAAATTTTCGCCTTCCATACCCTATATAATCTTTTGCGCAGACTGTTGTACCTTCTCTGATGTGCCACTCCCCTTTGTAGCAAATTTGTCACTATTGAGGCCACTCATCTGTCCTAATTCAAGACGACGAGGATTGTTGGAAAAGAGCCACCTATTGCCTGCCGTCGAAGAAGCACGGCAACCCGTAGCACGCAACCATGGCCCAAATGGTTTGACATCATTAAGCTTGAACCCTTCAAACAATTTCGGACAAAACTTTTCTGTGTGACTTATCATTCCGCAGATGAAACAGAAATGTGGGAGTTTCTCATAGCGGAAAGATATCCATGACCAGTCACCATCCTTCCGATTGACCCTCATCTTAGCCGTAAGGGGCTTCGTAATATCCAGTGTAACACGGATCCGAAGGAAAGATTTCCATGACCCATCAAAGTTGTTCTTATCTGACTGAATAAGTGTTCCCACAAAATTCCCTATTGCCGCGACAGCCTTCTCAGAGAAAAAGCCCAGGGGGAGGTTGTTCACTTGAATCCAAAAGTCTACCTTATCCAAATGAACAGCAGGTGGGGGGACATTTGGCTGAAGCCTCGCTAGGACTAGTAAGCTCTGCTCGAATGACCATGGTCCGTTCTCTAGGATGCGATTCATATCTACTTCATGAAAGAGTTGGAATAGGAAAAGGTTTGGGGCGAGCTCAGCAACCACCAAGCCTCTACCTGGGCGCCACATCGACGCCATAGTCTCCTTCATAAAGTTAAACTTGATGATCTTGTCTGAAAGGAGCTTGCCAACAAGAGTAAAACGAAAGTCTCCTTCATCTTCAGGACTGATCTCCTCATCAAAGATCAATTCAGAACCGTGAATAGATAAGCCAACACATGCCTGTTCAAGGTCTTAGGGTAACGGCAGTTGTTGTAGAGAAGTGTGAGTGAGAGGTATGGGAGGTTATTGAGGTGGAATATTTGGTGGACTAGGTAAAGGAGCTTGGGGATTTTGTGTTTCCTACACTTGGGAATCCATCAGAGAAGCACGCACGAAGGAAGAAGAAGAGCAAGGAAGGAGGAAGCTTGTTACATGAACAAGAAAGAGAGAAAGCTAGCCAAGAAATTGTTACACTTTTTGGCAGAGAAATCAATTAAAATTAATTTTTATATTTAAAAACAACCTCAAATAATGTACTTTTAGTATATTAAAAATGTATATCACATTCATGATTAGGGGTGATCACGGTTCGGTTCAAACCAGAAGATTCGAACCGAACCGTACACTGTGCTAACCGAACCGAACCGGAATCGAAACTCTAAAGTTCCAGTTTTGTATAATCTAGAATCGGAACCGGGTTTCGGTTCCAAATCGAAAAAAAAAAAAATTATATATGTTTGAAGTTGAAAAGCAAAAGCCCGCGGCTTTGGCTTTTCAAAATTCTAGACATCTGGCCAATAACATGGCCAAAAATAATTAAACTTAGTTTTTTTTTTTAAAATATAAATCCGGTTAGAATCGATGGTTAGCCGGTTCTAACCGGAACCGCGGGTTCCAATTTGTCCATTTCTGAAACCGAAATCGAACCGTGGTCACCTCTATTCATGATCCACACAGCTATGTGGATCATGGTTCACACAATAATTTGTCATTGGTTGTGGGATCGTTATGTTGTGCAAGCGTGTGCATCATGCAAGGTGCACACGAAATTGGATTCATAATTTCTATACTATAGATTCATAATTTCTAGGCTGAAGTGTCATCCCGCACCCTGAATCAAACGACATTGTTCATGCTGCACCCTGACATTTTATATGTGCTGATTCGATACACAAACTAATTTTTTTTTTCCCGCCTAGCCTTTTTTACAGGTTTCCCTGTAAAATTGATGACATAGATCCGGTGGTAAGCTGATGTGGATTATATATTTTACATTTCCTTCTATATCCAGTGTTAATTTTGTATCTTACATTTCGTCCTAAAACTAACCCGTTTTACAATCACCCACGACACACAGACGCACAACTCCGAGGTGTTGGACTTTTTCCGGCCACGAAATCAACCACAACTTACTGGAGATGTCGCCTTACGACGAAGCAATATGTGTATAAACGTCTCCTTCCTTGAATTCATCACGAGTGAGAGTAAATATTGTAATTGTGGGTTGAAAGCTCCAATTTGCAAAACTAGAGAGTCGGAAAAGCAATTCTTCGGGTGTCAAAGATGGAAGGTTGGGATTTATTGAATTTTGGAAATGATTTTTGAGTTTTCTGCATTTTGAAAATTATACGTAGTGTCTGAGTGTTTATTTATTGGTCTGAGTGTTTATTTATTGGATTGTTTGATAATGTTAGTTTTGAAATTCAGTTTTCTAGGATGGAAATGGTTGTGGTTAGTTTTGAAATTCAGTTTTCTAGGATGGAAATGGTTGTGGCTACTTCCTATGGAAGGATCAAAGTGAAATGAGAGGGGGAAGGTGAGCATGAAGACCTAAAGAAGCTGGTGGTGTCTTTGAGGTGTGAAATAGAAGGTGTAAAAGAACTCATTGCAAATGACTATAGTGCAATGAAAAAATGAAAACGAAGTGTTGAGGGAAAAGTGTGTTTTTCTTATAATTGTAATTGTGTTTCTTGTAGAAAAATTTTGTATGTAGAAAATGAAATCTTTTGACATTGTAATGAAATATCTTTGATTTGGTATTTTCAATTGGTTTAGCAGCTTTGATTTGGTATTTTGTAGTTTGACATTGGCATTCAGTGTAAATAGACAAACTTCCATATGGCATTCATGGCTTTGATATTGTATTTTTAGTTTGGTATTCCTGGTTATGTTCCAAACTGCCATATGAAATTCAATAAAAGTAGACAAAATGCCATTACAAAAAACTTGCCACACTGCAATTCCATAAAAGTAGCCAAAATGTCATTCCATTAATGTAGCCAAAATGCCATTACAGGGTACATTACAACCATTACATAAAAGTATCAAATCTACTATTCATCACAGTAGGCATAACTGCCTTACATCAATAGCAAAAATTAGTAAGCCAAACTGCCTTAAATCAGTAGCAAAACAGTAGCCCAAACTGCCTTGATCAGTAGCAAATCAGTACCTAAAATACATTACTACCAATAATACAGACATAAACAATATATTTCAGTAGTAGCAAAATAGTAGCCCAAACCCTTCAACAGTTCAGTTTTGTATGCAATCTACAAACATAAATAATATATTAGTATCATAATCCAACAGAACTAGAGTTGATATACATATAGGGTTTAGCTTAATGTAATTACCTGGCATTCCAATAATGCTTTCTTAAGATAATGCAGTCTCTCTCCCTCTTCCTCTAACACTTGCAGCCCTTCCTCTAACAGCACTAGAAGTTCCACATTCTCCTTGTTGGCTTGACAATGTAGGACAAAATCTTTTGTTGTGCCCCTTTGTAACACCCCTAATTTTTAAAACAATTAAAAAGCTTATATAAATAACGCAAACTATCATTGATCGTCCCAAACAGAGCATAAACAATCCGTAAGAGTCGGGGTGCTATGCCACATCTAGGTTTGAGAACCTAGATGCACAAGCTAGACTATCTGAACAAGGCATAAACTATAATTAAATCTACGGGTCTATCTAACGCACTCCTTAGCTAAATATCATCACCTGAAAAACATATAGTAGCAACCGTCAGCGAATGATGCTGAGGAACCCACTCACACGCGTTAAGTACAATAAATATAAATATAGGAAATCATTTTGGAACTGGAATACATTTATAGCCTTAAGCATCACTAGCTTTCAAATCAGAATCAGGACTCAGAATATAATAACGGAACGGCATCACGAATACCACTAGCATGCGTCCTACAATTACAAGGCATAATAAACAAGCAAGCACATGATTAACAATTAAAGGCAAGTAACGGGATTCAATAACCATCAATTAGCAACCAAGCATCAAAACACACATTTCATCCTCCAACCTTATACCAAGTTCCAACCTTTACTCCTCTTCATCCTTATATCAGTTCCAACCTGTACCTCCAGGCCACCCTTTATAACGTCTCCCTTATTCCTCCGGAGCAACTACATGCCCCACTCCGTAACCACCAACATGGTAGCACCGAAGTGTCATTCTCATGGTCCGTGCCTCTAGCACCACTACCAAGGGGTCAGCGCATATAGCTCTAACATGACACCGCGACGCTTATACCCTGACCCAAGCCTTTAGCCAGCAAGTCTAAGGGGTGGTCCGTGCCTTTAACACGATAACCGAGCACTCGTTGTGCTTTCCGCCAATAATTCATTTCCACCAATCACAATCTCATTCTCATCAGTCACATCGACCATTGCGCAATGACCACGATACCCATCATCATTCAATCAATCAATCATATGATCAACAATAATAATCAAGGCACATTAACAAACGGCACACCCTACACACGAGATTCACGATATAAACCCTAGGGACAAGCTCTAGACATAATTAAATACAAAATGACACATATAATCAATCACAGCATCAAGATCATCAAGATTATCATATAAACACAACATAAACCCTAGGCAAGGCTCTATCAAAACTCAATCACAGAATCACACATCAAAGGAGCCAATAATCAAGATATAGCAAGGAAAATAGGTTTTGTAAGACATGAGTTATCTCTTAGCCCTAATCAATATCCTTGGCTACTAAGGTTCTTCACTAAGATCCTCCTTCAATTGATCTTCCTAGGTTCGGTGGCAGGGAATTCCTTTGCTAGGTTCCCACGGGGAATGTCTCGCGTGGTAGAATTAACTGTGGTAGGGTTTCCAAATGCTTACTAATCCCATATATATATATTCAGGAGTCCTAACTAGAGTATGAATAGTAAAGGCCCCACTTTTCCTATTCCTAACGGATTAAAGACTTGATTAAGGATAAGGGTCCATGATCCATTGTGGACCATACCAATTAATTAATGGGAATATTAGTCCAATGAAATCCTTTTTAATTATACATTAACGGAATTAATTCCATAATTAGTCCGGATTCGGAGGTCGTAACACAGGGTGTTACACCCTTCCCCTTGCACAGTTGACAGGTCATTATTCTTCATTTCCTTGACAGCTTTTTAACCTCTGAACTCAATTTTTTTTTTGTCCTTGCTCTTTTCATCATCTGCAAGCTTTCTTTTTTTCTTGGGTCTGCCAATCATCTTCCTTGGAATTGGGGCATGTATCTCATCTCCTTCAGTTCTTGGCCAAAACGTTTCTCCATTGAGTGGCTCAATTACATGCCCATAAGTCTTCACATACATATCCTTACTGTACCATTGATGGATGTATTGAATTGGCTGGTGCGCCTTGTGAAATATAGCACAAATTGAATGAGAACATGGTAAACCAGGCAACTTTCATAGTCTACAAGAACATGTCATCAACTGTAAATTGATCTTGAATTGGAATCTTCTTTTTTTTCACCTCATATCCATCAGCTCCATTGTAAACAACCTCCCGATTAGCACTGCCAAGTATGTTCTCATTTAATTTCTTCAGCACACCTGACCCATAAATTTCATTCCATCTTTCCGCAAATGATCTCTTCTTTGCAACCCTCGTCATCACAAAAACTCTTATATCTTCTAACATTGGAATAATATTCTTGGACCTTGCATTCAATAATGTCTTGTTGAATGCCTCACTAAGATTGTTGTCCACCAAGTCACATTTAACTTCTTCTTTAAAGAATGCTTTGCACCATAACTGCATAGGATACTTGTTGAGATTATGAAGTGTTGTAGCATCTACCTTCTCTAAATCTTTCAACTTCTCTGCAAGTAGTGCTTGAGTAGGTGTCTTTGTAATCTGCCAGAAGTGAGCCTTGAATGCCTTCCTTCTGTGATTCTTACTCCAGTTGGCATGGACATGTTTAGCACAATTTCTGTGCTTAACTTCAGGAAATATCTCTTGTATCACATTAGCTAACCCCTGCAAAATCAAATCAAAGTTCATTACCTACTACTGTAAACTAACAAATTGCATAAAGTAAATAATATAATTGGATTTACCTTCTGCTGATCACTCATTAAGGTCCATTGAGTATTGTCCACAATTTCCAAATCTGCCTTTAAAAGCTCTAGAAACCATCTCCATGATGAGCTATTCTCATTCTTTGCTACAGCCCAAGCAATTGGGTACATTTGATTGTTACCATCTCTACCCACAACAGTCAATATTTCACCCTTCAGTTTTTCTTTTAAAAAGCAACCATCTAATCTAATAAACCTCATGCAACCCCCTAAAAACCCCTTCTTCATTGCATTAAAAGTTAAAACACATGTATATCCTCTCAAACACCAATGGTGAGTTTTCCACTGTTCTGGTTGTTTTTATCTTGACTGTAGAACCTGGATTTGAATTCAAGCACTCTTGAGCATAACCACTAAGTCTTTTGAACTGAATCTCATACCCAATATCCAACTTCTTCAGTATCCCTGTTATTGCCCTTTGACACATACTAACAGTTACATTCAAGTTCATTTCAGATTTTATGTCTCTGCTCAACTCTGAATATCCAATAGTTGGATGTTGCCTCACCTTCTCTGCAAATTTCCACTCCAACCATTTCTGACTAACTATCCCTAAGGTAAATCGGTTGTTGTATTTATGTTCCAACATAAGTGCCTCCACCTGAAAACACCTTGTTCTTTCTTCCCACCCTACACTAACATGAAAACCACAACTCTTTCCTAAACACTCAACCCTAACATACTTTAATTGATTCATTTTTCCAAAACATATCCCTTTTTGTGTGTACAGCATAACTAATCATAGCCAGCTTGAATTGCACATTGTCATCAAAGTACATACCAATTTCAATAAATGGTGGATATGATTTTGGGTTGAACTTGGGGTGCTTATCGTTGTACTTTCATTGCACCTCATTCCCTTTATCATTTTCTAACTCTTCTTGAACTGTTGGGGGATCTTCTGAGTCATAATACACAGAATTTGCCTCATCTCCTAAGAGATTTTCAGATGTTGGCACATAAGGTGGTATTAGTGCATCATCTACTTTGATTTTCCTTTTTTCTCCTATCCCCCTATTAGTAATCTGCTCACTGCCACCACTAATCTACTCACTACCACTAGTAATCTAATCACTACCAATGCTGAAATCAGTCCCCTCCTCAGTGTAGTAGTCACTCCCAAGTCCTGAACCTGACTCACCTTCACTCAGATCTTCCTCACCCCCAAATTCTTCATCATCACCCCCAAATTCTGCTTGCCCACCCCCTAAATCTGCCTCCTTACACCCTCCCCCCCCCCCCCCAATTCTGCCTCCTCACCCCTTAAATCTACATCTTCATCCTCAGCTTGAACTGCACTCCCCGCTTCAGGCCCAGGTAAACATAAATCAACCACATCAGGTTCATCTATCACATGTTCAACATAAATCTCACACCTTTTATTCTCCCTAGCAATCTGAGCTAAGTGGAGACTAGTAGCATCATTATGAAGTAGCTTTAAAGTTGTGAAGGGTTCAGTGGTCAACTTATATGTCAGTGAGGATATTTTTCTATATTTTTGGTCTGCTATATACTTCACTAAGTGGGGATAACAAATTAAGTCAGGGTCTAGACACACTACTATTGTCTCACCATTCACATATTTTAACCTAGGTTTTTGATGAAATTACCACCATGATGGATAATTACTTCCACACTTTCGTTCATCCTGACAAAAAATCTATACTGTATATTCATATTTTTAAACTATAGATTCATAATTTTTATATTGTAAATTCATAAAATCTATGCAGTAGATTCATAATTACTATACTGCATATTCATAATATCTGTACTGTAGATTCATAATTTCTGTACTGTAGATTCATAAATTCTAAACTGTATAGTCATCAAATTATGAACATATAGTTCTGTGATTTGTGAATACAGAGTTCAACAATTAGGATTATAAACATCGAAAATTATGAACATAGTGTTCTATAATTGTGAATATAGAGTTCAATATGAATATGAAATTCAAAAATTATGCATATATAACTTTATAATTATGAACATATAGTTTAGTAATTATGAACATAGAACAATGTGCACCACACTGCATAATTTGCCTTGGTTGTGTGCTTGGACTAACTACTCCTTTGCTCCGAGTCTATCTAGTATCGGCCCATTCATGCAAGCCCAACCATACATATATTAGAGCTTTAACTAACCTACTAGGGCAAATTATATCGTGCACCGGGGTGCACAATGCATTGTGCGCCTTAAGAGTTATGTGTATTATGTTGAGAGTTTATGTGTATCATATTGAGAATTTGTGTAGTATGTTAAGAGTTTATGTGTATTATGTTAAGAGTTTATGTATATTATATATTATGTTAAGATTATGTGCATTATGTTAGGAGTTTATGTGTATTCTACTATACAATTATGTACATGTGAAACATGGGATTTTTAGGGCGCATAAATTGTGCGCCCTGGTGCACGATATAACAATTGACCTACTACGGAAAATTTTTACTGTGGACCATAGTCTAAATTCTAAAACAGTGTCATTTCTTTTAATGAAAAGAAACAACACCCGTTCTGTGTAATTAATTCTGTTTGTATAACATATTCAGTTTCATTTTATATAGATTGTAGTTTCATTTCAGCACAATTAAAGTTTCAATTTGTTTCAACTACAATTTCATTTGATATTATACATACAGTAGTCTTGTTACATTGCGACATGTTATTGAATTTCATTGTATACACATTGTAATTTTATTACAACACTACTAAATTATAATTCTAATTCAACTATGGTTTCATTAGGCAATATACACTCAAATATGTGAAACTGTTATTCAATTTTTTTTTGAGTACTTTAGTTTCATTTTATATACACTGTAATTTCATTACAACACAACTAAAGTATCATTTTGATATAACTACAGTTTCATTTGACAATATACATTCAATATGTGAGACATGTTATTTTTTTTTTTATACATACTATAGTTTCATTTCAGCACAACTAAAGTATCATTTCAATTCAATTACAGTTTTATTTGATAATATAAACACAATATGTAAGACAAGTTATTCAGTTTCATTTTAAATACATTGTAATTTTATTTTGTTCTGAACACACCAAAAATACCAAATTCGTTAAATATATTGTCCACAGAGCTGTGTAGACTGCATCCACCGTGTAACAATCCACCTACTACCCCATCAATCTTCAATTAAGAAAATATGTTTACCCAACACTTATTTTCAAAATTCTATATTTTTCCTCTAAACAAATTTTAAAATTTTACAATTAATAAACACACCCCACATGTTTTCTTAGTTAATTAATTTCACATCTTATCTCTTGAAACAAACATGAAACATGGATCAAACTATGAAAGGGACATTTCCCCGGCAAATTATGCTCTGGACCCGTGTCCACAATGAATTGTGGACACGTGCCCAAAACGATGTCGTTTTTCAAAAAAACGCGTCATTTAGTTAAAAAAAAAAAAAAAAAAAATCACGCGTGTTTTGTCGTTAACGGCGTTTTTTTTTTTTTTTTTTTTGGATTATGAATGTACAGTTATGTCGTTATGAATGTACAGTTATGCCGTTATGAATGTACAGTTATGCAATTATGAAATTATGAACACAGAGCTCTAACATTATGAACTTACAATTATGAACATATAGTGATAAAATTATGACCATGGAGCTTTAAAATTGTGAATATAGAGCTTCGAAGATTATGAATGTACAGTTATGGAGTTATTAATGTACAGTTATGGAGTTATGAATGTATAGTTATGGAGTTATGAATCTACAGTTATGGAGTTATGAATCTACAGTTATGAGATTATGAATCTACAGTTATGGAATTATGAATGTACAGTTATTGATCGAATTATGAACAAAGAGCTCTGACATTATGAACTTACAATTATGAACATATAGTGATAAAATTATGAACATAGAGCTCTAAAATTGTGAACATAGAGCTTCGAAAATTATGAATGTACAATTATGGAGTTATGAATGTACAGTTATGGAGTTATGAATGTACAGTTATAGAGCTATGAACGTACAATTATGGAGTTATGAATGTACAGTTATTAACATATAGTAATAAAATTATGAATATATACTCCTATAACGAAGCGGTCTGAATTTTTTTTTTAAAAAAAAAAAGAAAAAAAAAAAAGAGAAAAAGAGATAACAGTGCCGTTAGGCCCTGTTACTCATGCTGGACACGGGTCCATAGCATAACGATTGCATTTCCCCAATCCCCCTCTCATCAACAAAATGGGCCTAAGTGCTTAACTACAAACCAACGTCGATTATTTCCTCCGCCCCCTAATTTATGGCAATTTATATCCTACACCACGGCGTACATTGCACTATGCGCCCAGATGCAAAACGACGTCGTTTTAATTATTTTTTTTTTTGAAATTTCCCGCCCCAGTGAATGGCAGTAGGCTTTTCTTTAAAAAAAAAACCCGCTGTTCAAGAATGTACATAATGTTATACTTGAATACACATAATGTTATACATGAATACACATAATGTTATAACAAAATATACATACTCTTTTTAAAAGATAATACACATAATCTAACATAATACATAATAAACATAAACTTTTAACATAATACACATCAACTCTTAACATAATACACACAAATTTTCTGATTCGGATGTACATAATTGTATAAAAAGAATGTACATAATTGTATAAAAAATACACATAACTGTATGAACGAATACACATAACGTTGTGAACGAATACACATAACGTTGTGAACGAATACACATAATCTCAGCAACTTCCTACCGCGCCTCCCAACACGACCCCAAAACGACGTCGTTTTAGGAGGCGCGCGGCACACAGTGCTATGTGCGCCGTGGTGTAGGATATAACGATTGCCAATTTATTCACTACAAATATAATTTTACGTCAAATAATATAATTTTTTGTTTTATTAAAAATAAAAGTAAGAGGTCTTATGTTGATAAATAACATTTACTGTGCATTTTGCATGCTATTTAAATTCAAATAACTTGCATAACTATCATTCAAAAAATTTCGGCTAAGGTTGACCTGAAAGTTTATCAAAATGACTAAATATAAAAAGTTAAAAAATAAAATAAAAAATAAAATAAAAATAAAAATAAAAATAAGAGGACAGGTATGCATCAATTGTGGAAAGCTTGATAATTAAGAATTAAATGTGAGAGATTTATAATACTCGGAAGACCAAAATGTAATTTAAAAAAAAAAATAAAAAAATCAACTGAAGTGTATTAGATGTAAGAGAGTCTCCCTTTTAAAAATTTAACTTAAATAATTTATATGTTTGACAGTTAATTGCATCATTACTCACATTCTCGGATAGTGACTGCAGATTTGTAATCATCTAAAAGAATAGGCTTCACTTTCAGCTGGTGTTTGATTATTTGAAGATAATATGAGTTTCTAAGTTGCTCTCTTTATAGAGGTCTTGAATAAGAGTACATATAGCTTATGATCCATTGAGAAATATATGAAGCCACCTAAAGAATGTGTCACAAAAGACCCAAAACTGCTCCCTACTATACAGTGCCAGGCTGCTCCGTATACCCCATCAAATTCCTGCATGCAATTCCCAAACATATATTATCCATCAATGTCATAACTCAGATAGATCAGCCCAAATCTCAAAATCTGGAATCCAAATTCACAGCCCAAAACCCAAATTTGAAAGTTGAGAGTGGGATGTGTTTTTTAAGGTGTAAATCAATTGTTAAGTACTAACAATACTCATTACAACTAGGCATATATACATGATTGTATTAGATACGCTCGCATGGGTAGCTCAATTGGTCATAGAGGTGAAACTTTGGAATAATGACCAGGGATCGAGTCTCACCAGTGGCAGTGAGGGGCTCTTTGTGCTTAGTGAGCACCGGTCTTAATCCAATTATTATATTGTAAACCATGATCCACATTATTCATTTATGATCAATTATTAAATGAAAAAATTTTAGAGCTCGATTCATAAACAAACAGAGCCTATATTGTAAACCATGATCCACATTATTCATTTATGATCAATTATTAAATGAAAAAATTTTAGAGCTCGATTCATAAACAAACAAAGCCTGAACAGTTGTTGGCTCGTTTGTTAAGAGCTCGTGAACAAGCTGGTTTGATGTTCGTTTAATAATATTTACGAATAAGCTCGTTTAGTGTTCGTTTAATAATGTTTACGAACATGTTATATATATAGTTCTTGTGTTGTTATTTGGTTATTGTTTGTGAACATAAATTATTTCTAGTTCGCGAATGAATTGTGATCATGAACATGTGCATGTGTTTGGTTATTAAGTGTTCATGAACATGTTCACGAACGTGTTCAAAAACGTTAATGATATCGAACAAGTTCGTGAATGTGTTCATTAATTGACATGTTCGCGAACATTAACGAACACTAATGAACGTTTAACAAACGAACACAAACAGAATTTTCAAAAACATTAACCAACGAACACGAACACAAACATTTCAAAAATTTCAACAGACAAGCACGAACAACCTCCGTTCATTCATGTTCGGTTAGGTAACAGGCCTAACGAACATATAGAAATTACATTAATGATGTATTAAATCATAAATGATTAATAAATTTAAAAATTGTAAACCAATATTGAAGGAAAATATGATTACCTTTTTGAGGGTGAGAGCAAGGGCCTTAGGAGTGAAGTTTTGCAAAGTATGATATGCGTTTGTGGCAAAATTGAGAGCATGAATCTGCATTAATGGCGGCATGTCCACTGACACAACCTTCACATTATTACTGTTGTGAGGAGAGAAGAGATGAGTCGTCAACTCATTAATCTCACACTTTTCCTCATTCTTCTTGGTTTCATCACTGCTCTTCTGCTGCGTTGCTTTCTTGGGGAAGGCCAAAGCTACTGCGCAAGAAGAGTGGATAACACTTGAAGGTGGAGTAGTTGCAGAGAGGGATTTGTGTTCGGAGACGGTACGGATGATTGTGGGATCTGGGGGTGGTGCGCGGCGGTGCTGGGCGCCGCCGCCGGAGGATTTGGTTTGGTGCATTGAATGGATCCAATAATGCACCTAACTTGTGCCTGCAATGAGAAGTAATCTGTTCCATATATATTGCTGTGTTGAGCTTTATACATATAAAAGAGTTAATACCCGATTTGATTCTTGACTGTAGTAATTTTTTCAATTTAGTTTTAAATAACTTAGATGATTTTATTCAATTTAGTCATTTATTATGATAGTTTGATAATTTCACATTTATTAATACTCAATTTAATCATTAGTTATAGTGATTTTTTTTATTTGGTCCTTAATTCTAATAATTTGAAGATTTAATTAAGTAAAATCATCAAAATAGATGATCTAATTAAGTATAAAAAGTCGTTTAGGACTAAATGAAAAAAAATATTACATAGAGTGTTAACTCTATATATAAACCTGAAGTATATCTATGAATTTAAATTTGATAGCGGGCGGTGGAACGGGCAAACAGCGCTTTCCCCTGGGGCCTGGAGCTAGTCCGTAGGTCACGATACATACTACTACACTACTTAAAGTATTGCTGATTATAAATTGATTACTATAAAATACTTAATTTGTGTTTTTAATATCAATTTAATTTTAATATGTTATTATGATAATGCTTACTATTTCGTCAAAAGTTACATAGTCTTAAATGACTTATTTTGGTACCACTTATTAAAACCAAACACTAATTAAAGTTAAAAGTTATAGTTAGTAACGATGATGCAACTTTATTTCCTTACATTTTCGAAAGATATGATGCTAGACTTGACCCTTCAGGCCTTCATCTAACATTCTTCTAACCACATGGTGTTGAACTTGACTAACTTTAGTGGCCTTCGCTCAACAAAGTCAAACACGTTTAAGTGCTTAATCACAAAGATTGTCGGCTATCTGGTTGTCATGTCTTACTTAAAACCAATGTGTAATAAATAAGTGAACATTAACCATTTAACCACATCCTTATGATAAGTCACAACATTAGATATCATAAAAGAGACACATTCTATCTTATTCACACTCCATAGATAGAGCCCAAAATATTTCAAAAGTCCAAATATCATGCATTATATATATATATATATATATATATATATATATATATATATATATATATATATATATATAAAGAGTCAACACCCGATTTGGTCCTTGATTATATTAATTTTTTTTTTTTTCAGTTTAGTCTTAAATGATTTAGATAGTTTTACTCAATTGAGTCATCTATTAAGATAGTTTGGTAATTATTTCATATCTATTAATATTCAATTTAGTCATCTATTATAGTAATTTTTCTTGATTTAGTCTTTGATTCAAACAATCGATGATTCAATGAATAAAACCATTAAATTTCAAAGGTCTAATTAAATACAAAAAGTCATTTATTATTAAATAAAAAAAATAACTAGATTACATTGAGTATTAACTATTTAACTGTATATATAAAGGTGAATTATATCTATGAATTTAAATTTTATAGCGGGCGGTGGAACGGGCAAACAGCGCTGTCCCCTGGGGCCTGGACCCTGGAGCTAGTCCGTAGGTCACGATACTACTCCACTACTTAAATTATTGCTGATTATAAATTCATCATTAGTATAAAATACTTAATTTTTGTTTTTAATATCAAACATTCAAGCCAAAAGTTATAACCTATACTTAGTAGCCAAGATGTAACTTTATTATTTTCTTATATCGTCACATTTTCCAGAGGCAGGATGCAATTATTATACAGGTGCACCAGGGCGCACATAGCAATGTGTGCCCCGTGCCTCCTAAAACGACGTCGTTTTGGTAAGTTCTGTATTTTTAGGTATAAAATTCTGTGCATTTTATTATATAATTTTGTACATTCAAAACATGAGAATTTTTATTTATAAATTCTGTGTTTTCAGGTATAAAATTTTGTGCATTATATTATATAATTCTGTACATTCGAAACATGAGAATTTTCAGTTATAGAATTCTGTGTTTTCAGGTATAAAATTCTGTGTTTTTAGGTATAAAATTTTGTGTATTCTATTATACAATTCTGTACATTCGAACATGAAATATTTTTTTTAAGGAGTAAATTGTGCACCCTGGTGCACGGTATAATTTGTCAGGCAAGATACTAGACTTGACCCTTCAAGCTTCCATTCAACATTCTCCGAACCACATGGTGCTGAATTTGATCAACTTTAATGGCCTCCGCCCAACCAAGTCAAACATTTGTTTTAAAGAACATATAAAATATATTTTTAGCCAAACCATCAATTTTCTTGTAGAAATATTTATTCATATATATTGATGGATCTCAATCGTGTGACTGTTGTAATTCAAGCACGTTTAACCACATAATGTTTTGGCTATTTGATTGTCATATCCTACTTAAAATCTTGTGAAAAGTATGTAGACATTAACTATTTAATCACATCCTCCATGGTGAATCATGACCCCACGTGAGCAGGGGCTATACTTTGGTGAACACAACTGCCAACACATATCATAAAAGAGACACATTCTATCTTATTCTCGCTCCATGGATAGAGCATATAAAAATATTTCAAGTCATAATATAATGCATTTTTATCATTTTGCTCACAGTTTACGCACAGAAATTAAACTTACAAACTTAGTAGAAAAATTTCAAATTTGAAAAATCTATTATTAGAGTATCAAAAATAAAATTAATTTTAAATTGAGACAAAAACAAATACACCGTACATTAATAAGCCGTTTGGTAGATTTTGAATTTTTGGAGCTATGAATTTGACTGATGAGTGCATGTGCACTGTGCAGCCAAAGACAATGGGAGACCTCCATGGACTAATTTTTCTCCAAATTTCTTCAATCCAACTACATTGTGTTTGCAAAAATATTTTTTTTTTCAAGATTCATTTGTATTTTAGTTTTCATCATTTTAACTATGTGAAATCATGAATTCTATAAAATACATGCATTGTTTTATCAGCATATAATTTGTTAGAACATCTTCACGAGTTCAATTTTTTGGATGTGTTTTTAGAGTCAAATAAGAAAGAGATAGAAGAAAAAAATTAAAAGTAAAAAAAAATTAAAAAAAAATTGTCTGCGTTTTACACAGCCAATTGGCGTCAGGTGCACCCAACACGTACGAACCTGTAGCGAGAAAGCTTTGTTTTCTTTTTAACTTACCGAGTTACCGTGAGTTCCACAAAAAAATTTAAACTTTACAGTAATAATTTTTGTTTTTTTCTCCTCTCACATCTCTCCTCCATACAAAAAAAAATCTTCTAAAAAACATGTATGAATAACAACAGCAATGAAGATGATATTTTAGTTAGATTTAACTTATTAATAATGACACATTTGTTTTTATATATTTATGATGATATTTTAGTTAGATTTAACTTATTAATAATGACACATTTGTTTTTATATATTTATTTTCAAATAGTTTTGGCACCTCAGGGAGGCAGGGCCTGAATGTAACACTCCGTGTTACGGCCTTCAATCCCGGATTAATTATTTAATTAATTCCGTTAATAATAATTAAAAAGGATTTAATTTGGCTAGAATTTCCTTTAATTAATTAATGTGGTCCACCATAGACCATGGACCCTTGTCACTAAACCAATCCCTCAATCCTATAAGAAATAGAATTAACAAACACATACCATTTAGACCCTAATTAGGACTCTTAGATATATAAATAGGGACATAAGAGGCACCTAGAAAACACACCACAATAGATATCACCACACAAGAATTCCCAAGAAATCTCTTATCACCAACATAGGAGAAATCAAGAAGAGGAGATCTTAAAGAAAGACCCTTAATAGCCAAGGAATTTAATTAAGGCTAAGAGGTAACTCATATCTCAACAAAACCTATTTTCTTCGCTATAATCTTCTTCTTTGGCTCCTTCTCTATGCTTGTGTCTTGATAAATCGTTTATGATGATGATGATATGATCTTGATGATTGATGGGATGATTTTATGTGTTGATCTTGATAATCTTGATGATTATAAGAGAATCTTGATAATTGTGTGATGTTCTTGATAAATCTTGATGTTCTTGATTTTAAAGATAAACTATAATTTGATTATTTGAATATGATTAGAGCCTTAGGATAAATTGGGGATTTCGTATTATGATATTCTTGATATAATTGGGTGGGATTTCGCATGTTCGGGTGTTATTTATGTTTAGAAGTCATGTTAGGATATTTTCAATATGATTCTTGGTTTTGATCCATTATTTGACTACGTGGTGTCATCGTTTGCGTTTAAAAGTGTCTAAACATGGTTCTGGGTTCCACGAAAGATCCCTGGACCAAAATATTGAAAAAGAGTCAGTGGGGAGTAGGTGGGGGTAGGGGTACCCGCCACCTACCCGCTGCCCAATTTGCGCATCCCCGGCAGCGGGCAGACGCTTGCCCGCCGGCCACCCGCTGGATTGTTCCCACCTTGGGATTTTGGCTTCCCCGTTTGATGTTCTCCGATCCTCGTGGTGTCCCGACGGACTCCGTTTATCGTGCCTAAATCTAGTTTGATGTTCAGGTACCATTCGTAGGATAAAAGAGTCTTATGTATTGCATGCTAGTTGAATTGGTATCTCATTGGCCTAGGTGAAAGATGTATGAACCCCTTAGGACTATTCCTAGTATGTGGATGACCACGCATAGGTTTCATTATACGTTTTCTCCCCTTTCCCAATGTGTTAATGTGGGTTGCATGTACTTGCTATGTGTTATGTGTGCATGATACCCTAATTTGGTTGCGATCAAATTGGCTATATGGGCAGTTGGATGGGTTGAGAACCATACCAACTGTTAACCAGACCGGTTGCGATTGGTCAGGTATATAAATATTATATAGGGCTGCAGTCCACCGACTGAGCTCGTCAGCGGTGTATCGGGCTGCAGTCCACCAAGTGGGCCTCATGGGCTGTAGCCCACCGACTGAACGTGTCAGCTTGTGTAGGGCTACAGCCCATGAGAAAAGGCCATAGTCCACCGACTGAGCTCGTCAGCGGTGTGTAGGGCTATGGTTGGCTGCGATCCACCGACTGAGCTCGTCAGCGGTGTGTAGGATCGTAGTCCTCAAAAGAGGATCACAGTCCACCGACTGAACGCGTCAGCGGTGTGTAGGGCTGTGGTCCGCCGTTGAGCTTGTCAACGGTCTAATCGATTGGCTGCGGTCAATCCCTTCATGCTGCGGTATGAGGAAGGGTGCTGCGGGGCCGTGTTAGCGCTATATGCGCTAACCCTCATGTATGGGCATGCGATTGGTCCTGTGGCGCCACCAAAGTGTGCTTATGTGATAAAGATATTGGTTGAAAGATGATATAAATGATATGAAATTAACCTGTGACCTTAGGATATATGATGTCTCTATATGTTTGATTATAACTGTTGAATCTGCTTGTCCCTACTTGTCGAGTCTATTCCCGGTTTTAAAGCTAGAGTCTCCTAAGTATATATCTTCCTGCTTCAAAATGGTTTTCCTATATCCATACATATACATACCTATATTATATTTTAACGCGTTGGAGTGGGTTACCAGCATTATTCGCTGAACAGATATATTTGGCTTTCAGGCACAGAGAATTAGCTACCGGAGCGCGCTAGAAGAACCCGGCTTAGATAGTTAGTCTTTCCTTTCGACCTGCGTGCTTTGATGATATAATGACGTTGTTGGAGGATAGTTAGTTAATGTAGCCTGTGCATCTGAGTTTTCCGGCTCAGATGTGGCATAACACCCCTGACCCTTATGTTCAGAATACTTCATTTGGGATTAATTAATAGAATTGCTTTCATATTATAAGGTTGAAAAGTTTTAAAAATTTCGGGGTGTTACACAGAGTTGTCATCTTTAGTCCTCAATTATTATTAAATTTTCATATTTGGTATTAACTATTAATTTTATAACATTTAAGGTATAAATATACTTTTGTTTCCACATTTAGTCTTGTTTGACCAAATTTGTGGCAACTACTCATCAAAAAATTTAAATTTTATCTCATTTAGGGTCACTACAAGGGAAAAATGATCCATTTAAATCTAAATACACAATATTGTTACTAAAATTTGTTCTTAGAACCACTTTGGATGAAAGAAAATTTACATTTTAAAGCAAGTGATTGCCCTAGCATATGGCAGATAAAATCAATGTGGCAACAAAAACATATCTATGCACCAAATGGTGACAAAAATAAGGGCATTCTCATCAATACATCTTTCTTGATTTTTTGCAGAACAAAAATCACCGAATAGGTTTTTAACTAATGTAGGAAGAGTTTTTTGGTGGGTTTTTTTTATTCTGCAAGTTTAATTTTTTATGGGCCCCACTGCTGAGAGAAATGGAGAAAGCATGCTGCCTTAGCCGCACGTTTGGGCTACATCCGCGCCAGATGGGCTCGTGATTGCTTAGTGTTATGTTTTTTTTTCTCTTCCCTCTTACTTCTCTCCTACTTGGACATGTAAAAACCAAGAAAAATCTTCTACTATTGGTGATGCTCTAATAATTGAGGTTTTGTGGAGTGTTTAGTAGAGGGGAATTGAAATTCCTTTCCCACTTAATCCTAAGAAGTGAAAAACTTCAGAGTTTGGTTGGGAGGAATTGCAAATCTAACTTCCTCCTACGAATTGCAAATCTAACTTCCTCCTAGGAATTGCAATTTCATAATACATGGAAAAAAAAGTTTGGAGTGTGAGGATTAAATTGCCCTTCCTAATAATATTATATCTTTTCCCCAGGATTGCAAGACATTTTGGTCTTTATACTATTTATTCTCCTTCAATTCCTATATATATATATATATATATATATATATATATATATATATATATATATATATACCCAAAACTATAATTGAAATTTCTAATAATTCTATTTCTGCCTAACTTAATTTAAATTCTTACTTTATTTCCACATTTTTTTTCCACAAAATTAAAAAAAAAAAATTCCCTTCTAATTCTCTCCTTGCAATTAAACGTGCTACCAGAGTATCCAATACAGTGGATAGAGGAGGTGGGTATACACTAAAAAAAGAGTAAAAGACAGAAAAGTGTGCATAGGATTCTTGAAGAAAGTTTGTTGGGTTTGACCAGCAGGAAAAGACATTGAAAGAAGAAGCACACAAGTATATAAAACCAAAAACTCTTCAATCATCTTTCCACCATTGAAGAACATGTGGTAGCTGTCCGATCCAACTTCCTTGTCATTCTCCATCCTCTTTTGTCAATAATACCAAGGACATTTCTTTTTGGGTTTCAGACAACTTTGTGCATAAATAACAACGTCAATATCCACTAAAAATGAAGAAAACAATAGGATTAAGTAATATCCACTAGAAATCTATATGACATAGATGGCAAGTTGAGGGTGCCGTGAAGGTGTCAACTGGCTATAAGCCTCACCTCACTCTATGCATGTTTAGGGGCGGAGCTAGAAGTTTCATCCATAGAAACGAAGTGAAAGATTAAAACAAATGAGATATTTTATCCGAGGGTAACAAATGAGACATTTACTATATATATATATATATATATATATATATATATATATATATATAAGGGTCTCCTATATATAAAGGGGCGAGGTGGGGTGGGGGAAGGGGGGCAGCTGGCCCCACTGATCCCATACTGGATTCGTCCATGTACATGTCCATATGAAGTGAGACAGAATTATGTCAAGTTGGGACAATCGAGTCGAATTGGACAAGCAATTGACTTAATAATTATAAAGTTCTAAGTTCAATTTTAAGTTTGACTTTCTGTGAACTTAAAGCGGTATAATATTGACATTTTTAGTTTGAGTCATTCAGTTATAAGCAACCTAAGTTGTTGTAGTTCCTTGATAATTTTCTAGCTATGGTCACAGCTTCACCTAAAGCGTACATTCGGATAATGGTTACGGACTTAAAAAATAGTGTCAAGTGTAAATAGGTAAAGTGATTTATTATCATAACACATTATTGTTCGTACATATGAGTAATAAATATGCAACTTTTCTTTTTCTTGGTACATAGATACTATATATGCAACTTTGAGAAAAAAAAAAATATCAAATTAGTCCACTAAGTCAAACATAATAGCGCAGTTTGTAATTAAATTCTTCAAGTGAAAACAACTCTAGTTAACCCCCTTAAACTTACAAAAAAAAAAAAAAAAAAAAAAAAAAAAAAAAAAAAGAAAGTGAAATTAAAAGTCTTATTTTAACCTATATTCAGCAAGTTATCACTGATTTGGCGCCCAAATAGCCTCCTAATCTGTCATCGCCTGTCATTGACTCTGCGCACAAGAGTTCCATATCCACACTTTCGCCAAATTGGCCTAGCCCGTCAAACCCTCACCTTACCGGCAATTTATATCGTGCCCCAGGGCGCGCATTGCATTGTGCGCCCTGATGCAAAACGACGTCGTTTCAGAATTTTATTTTATTTTTTGAAATTTCGATGTCCTGTATTGGCGGTTAATTTTCTTTAAAAAAAATCTCATGTTAAAAAATGTACATAATTTTATACTAGAATACACATAATTGTATACATGAATGTACATAATTGTATAACAAAATACACATACTTTTTTAAAAATTTCCTGATTCGGATGTACATGATTATATAAAAAACATGTACATAATTGTATAAAAAATGTACATAATTGTATAAACAAATACACATAATTATATAAACAAATACACATAATCACATCAACTCCCTACATAACATACCAAAACGACGTCGTTTTGGGAGGCGCGGGGCGCACAGTGTTACGTGCGCGTGGTGCAGGGTATAACGATTGTACCTTACCACTAGAATTGTAACTTTAGGTCAGGTGATCTACCACTTGAGCTAGTCCCGCACTCCCGCGAGTTGTATACGACTTTCGGTTGTGATTTAGAACAATGAGTTGGAAAACTTTAAATAAATATTAAATTTAAATATGTTTTGTTTTAAAAAATATATTTTTTTTCAATATTTTCTTTAGGTCTGATTGGACCATGGATGGCCAGGCCACCTTCAACAGGTCTGATGGACCACAAAGGCAGTCAGCCATTGTTGCCTTTGTTAGGTTCAATTGGATTAGGATGACAAAGGCGACCAACCATGGTCACCTTCGTTAATTTTAATCTAGTTCGAACCTCGCACATTTGAGAGAACAATAATTGTAAAAATAATAATATTTTTTTAAGGGCAACTATAGGTATCCGATGAGGAAGAAGACAACCATCGGTCGTAGGGGTGGGCATTTCGGAATTCGGTTTGGTTTTTTCGGTTAAAAAAAAAAGTGAATCATTTGGTTTAACATTAGAGTTCGGTTCAATTTTGGTGGAAGCAAGTATTTGAACATTTCCTTTTTTGCCTGACCTATTGTTCAGTTGGCTCACTTGAAGTGTTTTGTTGTAAAGATGAAACGTTAAAAAGATTCGATGAAGTATTTTAATAATTCATATTTTCAAATAGAGTAAATACCCAAAATGGTCCCTCGACTATAGCTAAATTCACAAATTGGTCCTCGACTTTCAATTTTAACCAATTAAGTCCTTAACTTTGTAATTTTAACACAATTTGGTCATCTGTCTATTTGACCGTTTGTTGACTGTGATTTTTGAGGATATATATGTAATTTCATGGTCCATCGTCGGTTTTTTAATGTTCCGGTTGCATTTCCAGACCGCACTGTTACATTCGAATCCACTGCCGAAAGCAATCTACCAAATCCGGTCGCCTTTCTTCATCCTCCCTTTGGATTCAATGTAGTTGAGTTCGTACTAGAGCGAAGAAGACGACGTGTTTCCGGACCGGTGTAACGTCATCCTGGAGGCCTCCACGTGCTCAGACGAGAGCTGGAGGTTCTTCTGGAGATTGTCGATCACGGTCAACAAACGGTCAAATAGATGGAGGACTAAATTGTGTCAAAATTGCAAAGTTAAGGACTTAATTGGTTGAAATTGAAAGTCGATGACCAATTTGTGAATTTAGCTATAGTTGAGGGACTATTTTGGGTATTTACTCTTTCAAATATTAACTATCAAAAGATGAAGAATCATCCATTTGCATAGTTAATATTTGAAACATATGAATTATTAAAATACCAAATATTCCAATTTACTAGAGACAAAAGAAAAACATGATAGCAATAAACCCTAAGTCCATAACTAAAAATACAAACAACAACACCAAAGCTAACAAAATAAAAGCGAAGAAGAACCTATTGCGTGTGTGTATTACTACATGCATATTAGGGATTTCACGTTTCATAGAATCGTAGAACAGAGTATATAAACATTAAATTAGGTTTAATAAATGGAAAGAAGGATGAAGAAGTAGACATACTTTGGTTTTTATCTCTGCAACAGAGGGGCACGCAGAGAATTGAGCGAAGGGCGGAGTGGCGGACCTCGTGAGTGTCGGCTGCATGAGCGTAGACAGTAGACTGATTTCGGACTTACGACTTAGAGTTGAGGTCTGAGGACTTGAGGTTATTAATTATTATAATATTTATATATAATATATGTATTGTTATAAATAATAATAATAATAATAATAATAATAATAATAATAATAATAATAATAATAATAATAAAAACAGCAGCATGAATACAGAATGGAGCTGAAGGAAGGAAAGGGGAAATGAATTTGTATATATTCATTCGTATTGAAGATTTAGTTTAATATGTACGGAATGTAAGAATTAACACAAATATGCTTATAGCTTAATGGGTAAGGCTCTTGCTTTCTAAACTTGATAGTTAGGGGTTTAAACCTTACTTTGGACATCTTTTTCATTTCATTTGTTTCATAACATGTATATATTTTTTATTATAAAAACCGATCGATTTTCGGTTCGATTCGGTTAAAAATCGAACCGATTGATTTCTCTAAACCAAGTACCGATCGATACTTCGATTTAACAGAACCGAAACGCCCAGCCCTAATCGGTTATCTTCTAAGGTACCCAATGGTTATCTACACACACACACACACGGTGACTTGCTAAATAAGTTAAAATAAGATTAAATTATACATTTTTGTCATTTTAAAACGATTAATTAATACTTTTTTTTTGGAAATTGGGTTTGCACCACTATTTATACAAGAGTCTTTCTAAATATTATTGAATTGTATAACATAGAGGTTTTTTTTCATGCACACATGGGTGCAAATCAAATCTGGGCTAAAAAACTTGCCAAAATACAGGCCTAAAGGAGGCCTACACGCGGGCCCACCAAAACTAATACAGTTTTAATTTATATATGTAAATTGTAATTGTAAACCAAAACTAAATACTAATCTATATCTTTTTTTTTTTGAAATAATAATGGTGTATTATTAAATGAGCATAGAAATAGAATCAGGAGGGATAGAGTCCCAGTACAAAGCTTGGTCCTGATCAAAAGCTAACGAAGCTAAAGTATGAACAGCTAAATTTAAAGTTCTAGTGATGTAATTTAAAGAGCAATATTCAAAAGACGATATAAGTGTCCTGCACTGGTCAGCAATCATTCCAAAACTAAATACTAATCTATATCTATATATAAACAAAAATCCTCCTATTTCATTTTCCCGCACAAACTTTTGTAGTAAAACTTATTTGGTAAGCAAATGTAAAATAGAAATTAATTAAAATTTATTAATTGGTAATATTATATAATTACATCTTTCCATTTTGAAAAATTATACAAGTTTATAATTCTCATATTTTCTACCTATAAATATAATGGATTGGTGAGTTTGGAAATCATAATTTGCAAATGTAAAATGGAAATTAATTAAAATTTATTAATTGGTAATAGTATATAGGGAAAATGGCACTTTTTCCCCCTGTGTTATATACTTATAGCACTTTTTCCCCTTATATTATTTAAGTGGCAATTTCCCCCCCCTGATATATTAAATGGACATATTTACCCTTAAAATAAATATTTTCTTTATTTTACTTCTCCAACAAATTATAACCACAATTTGAAAAAATAAAATACATTAATTGTTGAATTTAGAATACTTTAAAAATAAAAAAATAAAATTTTAAAATAATGTTTGAACCAACAATTCAAATTGGATCCGAAATTGTGAAACAACGATTCAAAATAAAAATCAAATCGCGATTATATATACTTATATGTGAGAGTCAATATAAATGCGAAAAAAACATACACTATTTGCAAATATTATAATTCTAATTTTAAGCTATTGCTAGTAGTTGTTCCGATTTGAACCTCTGGTTCACGGTTCAGAATCTATTTTTTTCCACTTCACAATTTTAATAAACGGAAACCCAAATATTGGGTTATGTTATGAATCATAACCGAATTTTTTTTTATTTGATTGCTATAGTGTTCGGTTCAGTTCGAACCGAACCGTGGCCATCCCTACGTATAAACAATAATTTGTTGAACAAGAGAAATAAATAAAATATGTATTTTAAGGGTAAAAATGTCTATTTAATATTATCAGGGGGAAAAACCGCCACTTTTATAATAATTGAGTGGGCAAATGTGGATGCATGAATAACTCAGGGGGAAAAAATGCTATAAGCATATAACATAGGGGGAAAAAGTGTCATTTTCCCTAGTATATAATTACACCTTTACTTTTTGAAAAATTATACAAGTTTATAATTCTCATATTTTCTACCTATAAATACAATAGATTGGTGAGTTTGGAAATCATATTTTTTCCTTTTGCACGGTTTCCTCTTCTTCCTGTTCTCTATATGGAATCATATCTTGGTGTTGCACTCATGAAAATGTAAGTATTTTTTATAGTTTTTAAGATTATTATTATTATTATTATTATTATTATTATTATTATTATTATTATTATTATTATGTGTATATACAATGTATTATACAATCATATAAGGAAATGCGTCCGATTAGAGTTTACATTTATTCATACAAAATTTAGAATTTACATGTTTTTTTATTGATTTCTAAGTACAATTCTTAGTTAGTATTCATATTTTTAGAATTATAATATATATGAAATACAATTAGAAATAAATCAACTTAATTATGTGATTTTTTTTAATAAATTTATCTAAATATGTACATGATTAGATATTATATATATATTTTTTGAAAACGATTAGAGATTATATTAACTATATACAATTTAAATTTTAATTATGTATGTTATGAAAATAGATACTTGACCAAATATATAAAAGTCCAACTATATTATTATATTCTACCTGCAACGCACGGGTAAAACACTATATTTTTAAAAATATAATTTGATAAATATCATAAATTAATTAGTACAATATCATTTATGTTTATAATAATTAAAGAACAAATAAATAATTCAAATATGTGAACCAATGATTTCAAAATGGAATTAATATATAGTTACAAATAAATATAGCATGAATAGATTTACTTTAATTAGTTTTAATTTCCTTAATGAAGTGACTTTTCTTTATCCGTTTTTTTGATGGGATATAAGGGAGTGTTTGGATTGCTAGAAAATCTATACTATAATTAAAAATAAAATTCTATTTACTTGATTTCCCGCCCAAACAATAGTAAATAGTAAAGGTAAATTAAAAAATGAACAGAAATATTTCACAATAATTCTTTACATCATTATCAATTAAAAATGGAACAAAAATTAGGTAAATTAGAAAATAAATAAATATTAATAATTGACTGAAAATTAAAAATGAAAAAAGAAACAGAAATTAGGTTAATTGGAAAAGAAAATGAATATTAATAATTGACTGAAAATAAAAAATGATCTATAATTGACTAAAATGGAAAAGAAAAATTGTCAGATTTCATTTTAATTTTTCACAATAATATTACACAATAGAATAAATCAAATCAAAATTATATCATAAAATCTTTCACAATTTTAAACAATGAAACAGAAATTAAAATGAAATGGAAATATTTCAATAATAATATTTTACATCATCAATTAAAAATGGTTCGGATAGGTAAAATTATCACTACATCTGATATTCTAATTGACTGAAAATAAAAAAGAATAATTTTTTAAAAATAAATCTGATATTACTAATTGACTGAAATTATAAAAGGAAATGAACATTAATAATTGACTGCAAATAAAAAATGATTCATAATTGACTAAAATGAAAAAAGAAATTGACAGAATATTGTATTTTAATTAAAAAATAGAACGAAAATTAAAAATTGGACAGAAATATTTCAATAATAATATTCTACATCATCAATAGTAAATGCATATTTTAAACAATAGTAAAAGTAAATTAAAAAGAGAACAAAAATATTTCAATAAAAATATTCTACATCATAAATTAAAAATGGAACGAAAATTAGGTAAAAATATCAATGCATCTAATATTCTAATTGACTAATTGACTGGAAAAAAAAAAGAATAATTGGCTCAAAATGAATCTGATATTACTAATTGACTGAAAATAAAAAAGATCACTAATTGACTGAAATTCTACCATTTTATATTTTCACCCAAGTCACTCAACCTTTTGGACTAAATTAAAGGTGTTAGCTCTAGACAAAGATGGACAAGATTGTGTTGTTACTACCAATGTTGTCTACAAAGAGGTTTCAATATGGCAAAATTGCTATATATCTAGACAAAAAATATATTTTTCATACAAATAAATTAGGATATCAATTCATTTTTATAACTGAGTTGCTAGAGAACGAGCACATTTGCCTAATTTATAAAAATACTGAACAATGATTAATAAAATCTCCAAAGTTACAGGACCGCGTGCGTACATCTACATATTAGCTATTAATTTGAGCAATTAATAACATAAAAACACATAAACGGTCCAACCATATCTTCAATTGCACTATATAATATTTGATGCACGGACGCAAATACTAGTTACTATAATACTAGTACACTAAAACACTAATTATATATACTAATTCACTAATTACAGTTAACTAATACACTAATTTATAATTTTATATATGTAAACTGTAAACCAAAGCTAAGTATTAAAAGAATACTAATACACTAATTATATATACTAATAACGTACAGATTACAGTTAAACTATACACTAATTTATATATGTAAAATTGTAAACTGTAAATCAAAATTAAATACTAATACACTATTAATTATATATACTAATACAGTAATTATAGTTAACTATACATTATATATATATATATATATATATATATATATATATAACTTGGCGGGCCCGCCGGCCCGCCAAGCCTACCTTGCCAAAGTCTGCGGGTTAGGCGGGCGGGCTAAGCCCGTTTTGACAGCTCTACTGAAAAGGGTTGATTCAGGCTTGGCTCGTATACGCCTGCGGGAACGAATGTCATTCGGAAATTGGCCAGTCTTGCCGGCTATGTTATGCCAACTTTTCAAAAAAAAAAATAAATTCCAATAGCTACTGAAGAAGTCTTCCGGAGTGGTACGTCCACTCAGCGGTGAACCTTCATGAGGTACGTTCCGCTGTGGTACAGTGGTACAGGTCTACTGTTTCCGGAATGGTACGTGACTATATAGTTCAATTGACTGTTGAGAGGATTAATTCAGCTGTTACGGAATTAATTTTAGATTAATTTCAATTTTGAATTCTAGAATTAATCCCCATGTCCAATAGTCAGTTTTGAATGTTACAAACAGGTTCTAAACTTGTGTTTAAATGCCAAGAATGAATGCTATTCACACCACATTTTCCTATATAAGTTGATAGTAGAGCAGCAGTTTTTACAAGCACAAAAAACAACAACGAAGTCATATTTTTCAGCTCTCAAAATCCTGCTTCTACTCTTTTCTAGCCAATTGTGTTCTAAGCTTTACTCTAGTTCGTAGGGTTCTTTGTTTGGGTGCTCAAACTATTGAACTGTAGTACGTTTTATCATAAGAAACCTAGGCTATAACACTCCTAACACTTGTGGGAGATAGCAAATAAAATTTTAAGAAAATTAAAGAGTGTTTCGCTCAATTCGTGCTAACCATCAACCCAAACCTACACCGTATCCGTTCATCCTTTCCTTTTCAATATTTTTATAAAATAATAATCTTTTTTCGTAAAATTATTATTGAATTTTTACCAACATATATCCAACAACCTAATTACATTAGTTTATTAACTTAAAGAATTACATTTGTTTATTAACTTAAAGACTACTTTAACACTTTTTCCGCAACTTAATTATTCAATTTTTCTAAAATCGTATAAAACAACAGTCCCACAAAACCGACCATTCAGATTCGCCATTTTCCGGACAGATTGTAGATAGTTGTTAGCATCAAAGTTGGACGCAATCCACGTAATCCTAACCAATGGAACAAACTTTATAAATAAAGACAACATGAAATTGGGGCATCACACTCAACTTTTAGGTTTATAGGTTGTCAATGAAGACTAGGATCACACCTGCAGTCTACAGATGACAACTCATAATTAATAAAGATGGCATTTGCAGCATCATTTCCTCTTTTCTTTTTTTCATACAACAACAAAGAAGAAAGTGCAAATTACCCACCGGTTCTTAGAGCATTCACATCTGTAGTTTATTTAGGGTTAATATCAAAACAATTATGTTGGGTGGGGTTAATAACAAATGTGAGGTGTAGTTATTTGAGAATATATTTGTCCTGCAAAACACAAAATAATGTCACAAAAAAAAAAAAAAGAAGAAAGAAACAGATGTTATGCGCGTTTGCGCACAGCCAAGTGCCACACAGGCACGTGCATTACATGCGCCTGCGCCTGACCAGTCTTTATTTTATTTATTTATTATTTATTCATTTATTTTTTTTTTTAAAATCACTTTTCTCTTTTTTTTTTTTCTCTCCCCTCCCACATTCTCTTTCCTAATCACTCTTACATTATCCCCCATTCTCCCCAACTGATGCGGATGCTCTTAATCATAATCAGAACCTTTCGATTCGCTTATTACAATGCTCGATTCAGTTCGAACCGAATCGTGGTCATCCCTATATATAAATAATAATTTGTTAGAAAGAAAATAAATGAATATGTATTTTAAGAGTAAAAATGTCCATTTAATATATCAAGGAGAAACTCATCACTTTTAAAATAATTGAGGGGCTAATATGGATACATGAATAATTCAGGGAGAAAAAGTATTATAAGCACATAATTCAAGAAGAAAAAGTATTATAAGTACATAATTAAGGAAGAAAAAGCATCATTTTCCTTAACTTCATATTCTTTTGTCTTTTGGTGCGTTTTTTTCCTTCTCCCATAGCACTTTTTTCTTCTTTGAATGCATATTTTTATCTCTTTTAGAGCATAGTTTCTCCCTTTAGTGCACATTGTTGTGTCTTGTAGTACACATTGTTATGCTTTTCAGTGCACATTATTGTGCCTTCCAATACAAAATTTTTACCATTGCAAATTTCTCGAACACGTTCTGTTTTACGTTTTCATTCTCCTCATGCAAAGCTCGTTTATGATTTGTGTTGAAGATCATGTATTGATAATTGATCAGAAATTAAAGACCAACATACAAATTAGTAAATGACATTAAATTGACATACTAGCAAAACATTGTTTATTATATCTTTTGCCTTGGATGATTTAATTTTGTCTTTTCAATAACTAAATTTCTAATGAAATTTGTGAGTTGAACAAATCAAAATGTACAAAAAATTTATGAATAATACTGAAGATGAATAACTCCCCTGTTTTGTATCATAATTACTTTGATTGTACATCTTTATGCCTTGTAATGTGTATTGTTATCTTTCAGTGCATATTGTTATACCATCCATTGCACATTTTTTTTAAAAATTCAGTTTATCTTGACTAAAACAATGACAATATATATATATATATCAGTGTTGTAAAACTCGGCCGCCTAGCCGCCTAGGCGCCCGCCTAGGCGCTAGGCGGCCACTTGCCTTGGAGTTTTGGCCTATAGGCGGCCAAAACTCGGTCGGCGGCCTGGGCGGCCGCTAGGC
Source organism: Ipomoea nil (assembly GCF_001879475.1). Taxonomy (NCBI): domain Eukaryota; kingdom Viridiplantae; phylum Streptophyta; class Magnoliopsida; order Solanales; family Convolvulaceae; genus Ipomoea; species Ipomoea nil. The sequence continues at coordinate 4,358,605 of NW_017618708.1, forward strand.
GGCCTGGGCGGTCAAACTCGGCCGAGTCGGTCAACTCGGCCAACTCGACCGAGTCGACCGATTTCGTCCGATTTTGACCGTTTTGACCGATTTTGATCGATTTTGTCTGATTTTGACCGATGTCGTCTTTCATTAATTATTGATTTTAATATTATTATGACATTATGACTTATAAATTATCATTATTTCATTTATTTAGATGTGTTATTTGAGTGAACGTTGAAAACAACCTCATTAAAATTGTCGAACTACAAGTCTGTCACTATTTTTTTTAATTTTTTTTGTGCCCGCCTAGCGCCGCCTAGAATCCGCCTAGGCGCCGCCTAGACCACTTAGGCGCTAGGCGCTGCCCGGCCGCCCGACTAGCGCCTACTGCAACCTTGATATATATATATATATATATATATATATATATATATATATATATATATATATATATATATATATATATATATATATATATATAAAAGATTTAAGGGTACTAGGATAGAGTAAGAAGGGGATGGAGGGGGACCATTACGGCATTACCCCCAATATCCCCCTCCCCTATATATAAAGGGGTGGCGGTGGAGGTAACCCACCCCTCCTATATATAAAAGATTTTAAGGGTAGAGTAAGAAGGGGGGGGGGGGGTGGGAGGGGAGTCACTACCCACAATGCCCCCTCCCCTATATAAAGGGAAGGGGTGGCGGTGGAGGCAACCCACCCACCCCTCCTATATATAAAAGATTTAAGGGTAGAGTAAGAGGGGGGGTGGAGGGGGGCCATTACCCCCAATGCCCCCCTCCCCTATTATAAAGGGGTGGCGGTGGAGGCAACCCACCCACCCCTCCTATATATAAAAGATCTATATATAAAGGGGTGGACCCACCCCACCCCTCCTATATATATATAGAGTAAGGGGAGTGGTGGAGGGGCAACTACCTACATGCTCACCTCCCCTATATATAGAGTATAATGGGAGGGGGTGTCAACTACACCACCCCCTTCCCCTATATATATATATAGTAAGAGGAAGGGGGTGCCCACCTTTCCATCCACCCCTATGACATCAGTATCAGTACGTAAATATAAAGAAGTTATGTGGATGTAAATGGAAGTGTCACTATGGCATTTGCAGCGTCATTTCCTACGTACAACAACAAAGAAGAAAGTGCAAATTACCTATTAAAGTCCACAAAGCCGACCAAAAAAGTAGCTTTGCACTGTTGTTGGAAACCTGTCAGCAATCAAACAAAAGCAGAAGCAAAACTAAATATGAATTCCTTCCTCCACACCACAAAGTAAAGTGGGCTTCAATTCATTCATTTGTCTATGAGGGTAGAGTGAGAGAGATAGTAACCATGATAGCGGCGATGGCGATGCTGCAGAGCTGGGGAAGCGCTGGCACCGCGATTGCCAGCTTCCTCTTCATGTGGGACATGATTAGGCGACACCTCCCGCCCGAGCTGCTTCGCGTCCTGGAAAGATGGACGCGCAAGCTCAGGGTCTTTTTCAATCCGTACGTTCAAATCTCGATCAACGAGTACATGAGCCGGAATCTGAAGCCTCATGATGCATATGCAGCAGTGGAGGCTTATCTCAGTGCCAATTCAGTGAAAGAAGCCAAGAGACTGAAAGCCGAGATGATTACGGGTGCAGACAAGCTGGTGTTGAGCATGGATGAGAATGAGAAAGTTAATGATGAGTTCCATGGGGCAAAAGTGCAGTGGATTTCTGGGAAAATTGAGGCGCGTCAAAGGGAACACTATCCCGAGATAGATAAGAGATATTACAAGCTAATTTTCCATAAGAAACATCGGGAGATGATCACGGGGCCCTACTTGGACCATGTAGTAAGGACGGGGAAAGAGATTCAAACACGATACAAGAAGCAAAAGCTTTACACGAATAGCCACAGCAAGACGACGTGGAGCCATATCGTGTTTGATCATCCAGCTAGCTTCGAGAAGCTGGCAATGGATCGAGAGAGGAAGCAGGAGATAGTGGAAGATTTGATTACTTTCAGAGAGGGCAGGGAGTTTTATGAAAGAATTGGCAAAGCATGGAAGCGGGGCTATCTACTCTATGGCCCCCCAGGAACTGGGAAATCGACTATGATTGCTTCAATGGCAAACTTACTGAATTATGATATCTATGATCTCGAGCTAACTTCTGTGAGGGACAACACAGATCTGAGGCGGCTATTGGCAGAGACAACTAGTAAATCAATAATCGTGATTGAGGACATTGACTGCTCAATTGATCTTACTGGCAAAAGAAAGAAAATTTTAGAGAAGAAAGCAGAAGGGGGCACTGAAAAGAGCAAGAAAGAAGCTTTCTCCAAAGACACTGAAGACAGTTCAAGCAGAGTCACTCTTTCAGGACTACTGAATTTCATAGATGGTCTATGGTCTGCCTGCAGTGGAGAGAGAATAATTGTGTTCACTACTAACTATGTTGATAAGCTGGATCCAGCACTAACAAGAAGGGGAAGAATGGACAAACATATCGAGCTATCTTATTGTAGTTTTGAGGGATTTAAAGTGCTCGCAAGGAGCTACCTGGGATTGGAATCACATCCCTTGTTTGAATCAATCGAATTGTTAATGAAGGAGACTAGGATCACACCTGCAGATGTTGCTGAGAACCTCATGCCCAAATCGCGCAAGGAAGTTGCAGAGAGATGCCTCCAGAATCTGGTTCAAACTCTTGAACGAGCCAAAGAAAAACAGAGATCAGACAAAGGCAAAGAAGAATTAGAAGACAATGAGGCAATAAAGGAAGACAAGTTGGAAGAAAAACAAGAAACTAGAAATCCAGATGAAACAATTGAGTTGAATGCTGTGTAAAATAGGTCTCACCTTGTCTGTTTGCCTTGAGAACCAGAATAAAATGCTCCAAGCAGAATATCAAATGCCTTTGAGCCCATAAATATTTTCTGGAAAGTTTATTTGATTGCCTGACTTGATATTCAGTAGAGTACAATTTTCTTTAAAGCTGATTGGCAAAAATATTAAGCTTGTTTATTACTGTCTTTTCCAATTAAAATGCAATGTATCCACATCAACTTAGACATCATCTTCATCAAGTTTTCAACCACCCAGGTGGAGGGGGTGTCCAGTGAAAAAGTAAAAGCGGATATATATATATATATATATATATATATATATTTCTTCTGAAATTCATTTGTTTGTGACAAACATTATCAACAGGCAACAACCCATGAACTTGTGATGTAGCAAATCTTGTACCACAAGCCCAAGCATAACACACATAAACAAAAAAAAATAATAATGGATACATAGTACAAAATGTCTTATAACCTCTTTCAAGTGTTGTGGAGCATTCTGTAATGTTCATCTCAGCAATGCTTGGGAGTAAAACCTTCTTGTCCTGATTAACAATGCCAAAGAAACTAGACAACCAAACAGGCTTACTGATGCCAATATAAAATAGGATAACATGAAGCATTTAGTCCCATAGCAAGAATTCCCAGTTCCTGATGCCTCTTTATCATATATATACCCAATTACTCTGACAGACAGTAGATATGACCCAACAGGACTGGCTATGGCGATTGTATTGAATATAGTACCCATATGCAGAACTCCGAATATCTCTTTGGTTATGGTAGGCATCAATGACCATTGCGAACCATAGCAAATGCCAACTACTAGGGAACCCACGTATAAATTTAAAGGGAAACCAGAGGCAATGGTGATATGGCCAGCAGTCATGGCTGCTAGTGTGAGAACGATGAAAACTGGCCTTGGGCAACCTCTTCTCAGCAGAAAAATGTCCGAGAGATATCCTGCTCCAAGACGACCAAGAAAATTCCAAATACTCCATAGTGAAACTAATGTACTTCTCTGCAGTGTTGTGTAGCCAAGTGATTCTCCTATCTGGCTGATGTTATTTATTGTGGCAAGTCCTGAGCCCATTCCACATACCATAGCAACAAACAACAGCCAGAAGTTGATGGTGCCCATGGCTTGCAATAGATTAATTTCTTCTACAGCCTGTGGCATAGAGCTGCCCTTGCGTTTTATTGTATCGGTGGGCACTTCTTTAACATCCATGAAATTTCCTGCTGCCAATTTCTCAGGTTCATTTAACAATGGAGTTGTTGCATTAGTTGTACCCCATGAGCTTTCTTTTTGGGCTTCGACGGCAATGCCAAGAGGTGAAAATAGTAGAACAAAGAGCACTACAAATGTAAGAATTAATACCCATTGTGGGAAGATGAAGATGTCCTCCAAGAGCCTTAAAGACAGAAGATATGTTGCAGCAATCAATGAAATAATCAAGAACTTATTCAAATGCCTCTCATCATTGCCAGGAGGTGTCTGATGGACTCTCACCAAGCACATGAGCAGAAGGCTAGTTAGAGTTGGCAATAATGAAAGCATCAAAATAAATGCTCTTGGGTTGTTGTTGAATAATGTCTGAGACACTTGTATTAGTATTGCTCCACTCAAGCCAAGAAAGCCCTGGCCAAGAAAGAGCATAGAAGATATTATAGTTCACATATCATTTGTCATTTTTCTTCAAGTAGTGATAAATAATGAATCGAAAATTACTACATATACAGTAATTGGCAACAAGAAGAAGTATAATAATCAAACCGGCAACAAACAAAAAAGTGCCCCATATTTATTTCAAAAAAAAAAAAAAAAAAGTGACAGCATATTTTTTTTCCTATAAAGTATAGAAAGCCAATAAACTTGGTGATAGCAGGGATTTAAGTATAGAAAGCCAAAACTCTATGCACCTGGACAGGAAAACAGCAACTATACAAAGTACTGTTCTTACTTAAGCCAGAATGAAATGTCGGTCACTTTGAAAAACAAGCATTTCTTATCCGGAGCAAACAATCATACAAAAGACAAGCATTTCTTATCCGGACCAAACAATCATACAAAAGTTTGCTTCTCTGAAACGAAAGCTCAGCCACCAAGTTACAAAAGGTTGGACGCCACCGGTACCTATAACCGAGTGAATCCAAAGTGGACCGAACATGCTCTAATACCACGTTATAATCTAAAAATAAGCTAGAGTCACTCAATTGGGCTATAATGCACATGAGCCAAACCACGCTAAAAGATTGAATCCAACCAATCAGCTCATCTAACCCATGTCCTTATAAACCCATATATTCTCTCTTATTTTATTTTATTAACACTCTTGTATTCAATTAACCTAAACTTTGGATTCTTCCTACTGTCTGCATACAATGACCTGGCTTTATGGCAACAATAATCTGAATGAGTATCTGATTAAGCTAATGACTCAGCTTGATGGGTCACCTCTTCCACTCTGTTACGTCTTTTAAAGTATACGTTTTTAGGTGGGCAAACTTATATTAAGAAGATGCTTAATCCTATCATACTTTAGTTTATAAGAAAATAGCACCAACTAAGATTCAGTTTTATAAATGGATTTTCAGCTCAAAACAGGACAACCACTTTGGAAGATTTTCAACCAAGAAAAATATGGCCATTTAATTTAAACCACAGAAAACAACCAAACAATATTCATGAATCATGACTAACAAGTCTATTTCACTAACCAACTAGCAATAATAGTTACGATACCATAAAATTGCTTCAAGCAATAATTTACAGTGGAAAACACAAAAACATATATACCTACCGAGAAAAATTAAATTGTTTCGTGGATCCAAAAATTAACCGTTTATCAGGGAATTGAACAAAATAATTAAATTCACCGAGAAAAATTTAGAAAAAAGAATGGTGAAAATGGGGAATTGTCTTTTACCTTCATGATTCCCACGACGGTGCCGCTGTAGTCCGGGAAATTCTGTACAACTGTAACAACATTTGCGGTATTGAAAAATGTCTGCGCATGAGCGGCGATGAACATGAAGAGGGACATAACCGGGACGGGCGGGCGCGGGATGGTGCCGACGACGGCGAGCCATATGAAGAAATAGCCAATGAAGCACTGGAGGGCTCCGGCGAGGTGGACCAACCAGGGACCCCTGCGCGGGGAGCCGGAATTGCAGACGGCGGAGTAGAGGAGGCCGGAGAGAATGCCGGCGTTGGCGCCGATGTCCTTGAAGACGGATACGGTGTCAAGGGTGGATTGATCGTATTCCTGGGAGGATTTGAGGACAGGGGAGTAGATACCGAAGGCGTAGGATGCGCCGCAGCTGCACTGAATCCATATGCTCGCCACCGCCGCTATCCATTTGCTGCCGCTGCTACTGCGGTGGCGCTCCTCCATTTTCGCCGGAACTGACTTTTTTCTCGTCTCTTCTATTTGCAGTTTAAAAACTGAATGCACAAACAACCCGTACTTATCTACAAAGCAATCATTATTACGTGATTATCCAAAATTAATATATTATTTTAACTCATAAAACACATTATCATTCAAAATTTTATTATTCTAATATATAAAATGTATTATTTTACTCTAAAATGTCCATTAATCTAACACAAGAGTAAGAGATTTTTTAACATCAAAACAACTTCATTTAAAACTTACTTTGACCACATAATTATACAGATCATGATCCACAATAATTCAGACAATATGTGGCTTTTCAGTTTTCATTACAACGAATATTGTGTGGTTTGGTTTTATTTTATTTATTTATTTATAATAATTTATCACATTCAATCATTATTATAATCTTTGTCCAATTAATTTGTCATTTCAAATTATTTTAATATTTTATTTATAACCGAATTCGTGAACCATGTTTTATCTGGTCTGGCACTCTCCGTGATTCAATTATTTTAGACAGGAAGGTTGATCTTATGTTGAGCTGGAAAGATCTTTGACTTATTTTTTATTAATAATAATAATAATATAATAATAATAATAATATTTGTTTTCAAAAAATTCTAATATTTAAATCAATCAAAACCTTCCCGAGTTTCTGGAGGTTGCTTTATTCGGTTAATCTTCTCGGTTTTGTTTTATAAATTTTTAGTTTAATTTTAATTTTTATTGGGAATAAGTGTAAATTAAATTTTGATAATATCATAAGTCATAACACTTAAGAAATTTTAGTTCTTAATTAGGAAGTTAACTCGAACCGAAATGTCCATCCTACTAAAAAGTGCAATTATAAGATTGAGGTGTAAATATTAAAAGGCTGAGGTCTAAAGTGCGCCAATGAAGAAGTATAGGGAGCCAAGGTGTAAAGATGAGAGGGATAGGCTACAAACTAAAAGTGGAGAAAAAGTTTGGAGCCAAATTGCAATAAGATATAAGGTACACGGTGTCATAGTGCAAAGCATGAAAAATGGGAGTGCTTGAAGACTGTTTGACAAATGAGAGGAAAAAACAAAGTGAATTTTGATAGACAATATGGTGGAAGAGGGTTTTTCAGTTGACCCGATCAGCATCCTCGCGCTCAATTATGGATACTAAGAATTGTTCTTTACCATTACCAATTACTTGTTGGAAATAATGAACCAAAGTTGATTTAATATCACAAAATAATATTTATATATATACACGAAAATATATAAAAGATTATTCGATATGTATCCGAAATATATATATATATATATATATATATATATATATATATATATATATTGTTGGGTAATAAGGTGGGAAACCCAAAAATAATAATCTTACGAAAAGATTATTATTATATGGGAAAAGACAGAAAACTGGGAAGGAAAAGGTGGATGATATTGGATAGTGGTTGGCACGAGTTTGAACAAATCGTTCTTTTTATTAAAACCTTATTTGCTACCTCCCACAAGTTCTAGGGGCGTTGTAGCCTAGGTTTCCCAGGATAAAACGTGCTACGGTTCAACGTTTGAGCACCCAAACTTTGAACCCGGCGAACAAGAGCAAAGCTTAGAACACAGTAGGCAAAGAAGGAGTAGAAGCAGAGAGTTTTAAGAGCTGGAAAACTATGTTTTCTGTGTGTTGAAAATCTGCTGCTGCTACTACTTCTTATATAGTAGAGGATGGTGTAAATAGCATTTACTTAGGCATTCAAACCCATGTTCAAAATCTTTAAAACTGACCATTGAATATGAGGATTAATTCTGGAATTCAAAATTAGAATTAATTTGAAATTAATTCTGTAATAACTGAATTAATCTTCCCAACAGTCATCTGAACTGAACAATCGTAAACCGTTCCGAAACGGTAAACGTGTACCGTACCGGTCCGGTATACCGCACGACATATGTACCGCGTGCCGGTAGTGTGACAACCCAAAATTTAATTTTATAAATCCAATTTTTTAAAAATTTCAAAATAGCCATTTTCACCCCATTAAAAATTTTTTGAGATAAATTGGTGTTTGAATAAATTATTTTGAGTTACATTTTAAATTAATTCAACACCGGAACTTATTTTAATTCCAAAATCCTAAACTTTCGAGTACTTCGCGTACCAAGTTTTAAACTGAAAAACCAATCTAAGTGAGACCGGGAGAAATATGAGAAACCTGAACCAAGTGTTTGATTAGAAATCATCTTTGGAAAAATCTATTTTTACACCAAACTATTTAAAAATCACCTTTCTAGACTATGGTCCATGCTGCAAGGTGGACCAAAAGCCTTTCCTCCTTTGTCTGATATTTTTGAATCAACCAAAAGACAATTTTGCCATCCACCAATCATTGTTGAGTTTCCTAGGGTTTAGTGCCCCTATATATTAGAGAGACATCAGACCTTTGCCTCTTGATTCCAAACCTTGTCTTCCCCAAAGCTTTGCAAGAGAACCAAAAGAAAACACAGTAAGTTTCTTAGGTTTGATCTCATCCATTCATCCATTTTCCATCTAGCTTCCATCCCTTATCCTTCTATCTCTGAGGTTCTAGTTCTTAAGAGTTATTGCGTGGTTTGTTTGTGGAGTCGCGAACAACACTGCCCCCGCGGCGTATAGAGAGGAGAACGACAATGTATTATACGGAGAGAATGTTAAAAGACCATTTTACCCCTCTGTTTAACGTTCAATTAACCAGCTTGTAGCGGAAGGACCAATATTAGAAATATTTTGATAGTCAAGAGTCTAAATTGTCCAAATTAAAAGTCGAGGACCAATTATGAAAAATCACGATAGTCAGAGGACCAATACTGAAATTAACTATATATATATATATATATATATATATATATATATATATATATATATATATATATATATATATTCAACGAAGTGTTTGCACATAATTTCAAGAATAGAGAGAGTTTTCGAAGCAAAGAAAATAAGAATTTTGAGGTGTTGAAATTTCTTTTACGTTCTACTTAACATAAGGTGTTAAAAAGTTAAATTATATATAAAAGCTACTTAAAAGCCTTCACAAACACAATTTTTCACATCTCAATAAAAACACTTCGAGAATTAATTTATCGTTTACTCATTATTCATTTTAAGCATATAAGAGAATCTGAATATAATATATCAAATTAAAACTCTCAACCCAAATCAAAGATGAACCATGCTCAAAATGATTACTCAAAATAATCACTGTAAATACTATTTTAAACTAATTTTTCCAAGGCTACTACACAAACACACCTTAGTTCAGGCAGCATTTGGAACTTGAAAGGCTTAATAAGTTGCTCCGAACGTTAAAGGGCATTGCTCTTGAAAATGATGAAGACGTGGGGTACGGTGTATGTGTCGTCTCTGTATTCAATGGCTTGAGATATCTCTGTTGCGAAATCTCACCTAGGAATTGGCAGCAATGTCGCACGTATGTGCTATTTAATGTAGGCTGGATACGAGCTGAGCTAGAGAAGAATGGAATGGTATTATTATGTGACATGTTAACAAGAACACTGTATTAAAAGCATTTAACGACCAGGGTATTGTATTCTTCCTACTTGCAAACACAGACCGGTACGCAGAGCTTAGTCTTAAAAGAAGGAAGAAGAGAATGAATTGAGTATCTAGCAAAGAGGAGGGGGGGCTGTTTATATAGTAATGAGATATAACAGCCCCTTCCATTCCCGCCACAAAGACGCACGAAATAAGCGCAAAGGGAGAGCAAATCAAGGGCGCATTCAAGGCTATGAGAGGGTGTGCGGACTTGAGTATTTAATGATCTGTAAAAATAGGGAACAAAATTAATGTGGCAGACCAAAAGGTTGACCACATCACACCTCGCACGCGTCCGAGCGGGCGGCGGCGGCGCGCATGGTTCCCCTTTATTTCCTCTCCATAACTCTTCAAACCTCTTAGAAGGTATTAAGCCTTATAAAGGTGGAAAAGGGGAGTTCTACAAGCAATGTAGAACAACAAAAAAAGGTTTTTTAAATGTTTTCCCAACAATCTCTTCAAGGAATTTCTTATATATGGTCATATGTAACTAATACTCTAAAGAAATGTTTCTTAGACTATCAACATCATGCAATACCTTATTATATTACTCCGTATTATTTTTGTAAGCAACGAGAGAATTACGTAATCACTAATCGAGAGTGTACACGAGATAAACCTCACATTGTATTCCTAGTAGGCCAAAGATGACCACAATAAGTTAAATCAACCTAAATTATATATAACTGACCTACTCAAATCAAGAAGGCCAATAGATTACTTCTACTGGGGAGTCAATACCTTATTAATTTTAAAAGTATATGTTATTATCATATCATTATATTTGCAATTCGCGACTATTAGTGATGCATTAATACAATTTCAATCTATTTTCAAAATTGAATCCCCTTTCTAAAAAATATATTTAAAAAAAAAAAGATGACTAATTTGAGAAGACATTTATAAAGTTGCAATTGTTATTTGTTATGATTTTATAAATTATAATAATGTGGAAATTTAATCCAATGGGGAAGTTCATGTGGTAAATGAGTTTTCTTTATAAGAATAATTTTGAGATAATTCAAATTCAATTTTCACAAGTGATGATTCTCTCTAACCAGCTCTCGTACTTCTCGAAATAAGTAAAGATTAATCGGGTGGATTCAAATCATAAAATAGATGGAGAAAGACTCATAAACATCTCACTTGGTCATATGAATAAAGATTGAGAAAATGAAATCCACCCTAGTTGCATGCTGCATGAGTGAGTCAGCCTTAGCTCGAAAATCAGTGGTAGTGACTTTAATTTAGGCCCATCATCCTGGCTTGGCCTGCTCAATCTGACTTTAGACTTCATCTTATGGCAATTTATATCCTACACCACGGCGCGCGTTGCACTATGCGCCCAGATGCAAAACGATGTCGTTTTAATTTTTTTTTTTTTTTTTTTGAAATTTCCCGCCCCTGGCAGTAGTTTTTTCTTTAAAAAAAAAACCCGCTGTTCAAGAATGTACATAATGTTATACTAGAATACACATAATGTTATACATGAATGTACATAATTATATAACAAAATATACACTCTTTTTAAAAGATAATACACATAATCTAACATAATACATAATAAACATAAACTTTTAACATAATACACATCAACTCTTAACATAATACACAAATTTTCTGATTCGGATGTACATAATTGTATAAAAAGAATGTACGGAGTACATAATTGTATAAAAAATACACATAACTGTATGAACCAATACACATAACGTTGTGAACAAATACACATAACGTTATGAACAAATACACATAATCTCAGCAACTTTCTACCGCGCCTTCCAACACTACCCAAAACGACGTCATTTTGAGAGGCGCGTGGCGCACAGTGCTATGTGCGCCGTGGTGTAGGATATAACGATTGTCATCATATCTATAGTCTTGGTCAATCATGTACTAACTTTTTAGCCCATACCACAATATAATAGCTTCCTCCCCACAAAAGCCACTTTCTATAATACCTTTTATTATTATTATTATAACTACAACAATAATAAATGTTATAACTACAACAATAAGCCACAAGCAGTACGTGTTTGAACAAGTCCACCATTTCCTGTGCCACTCTATCAACAAAATTGTATGGTAGTGACTATATCTACCTTAAGACTCTTTGGGTCTATTTCTATGGATTTATGTATTATAGGCTGGGAAGCCTCCATACTTCCAATAGAGTTCTATTACATGAACTTATAAATCGTACTCCTTAAATTTTACCCATTAATGTGATGGATACTGATAAACTATTTTTCATGTAGGTTTCAATACAAGTATTTATATGTAAATTTTGTATGTGTGAATAAAATTAAGAATAAAAAAAATAAGAATACATACAATATGTTCATTTCCAATATCAACACCTCACTTTTTGTTCAACATCTTTTTGTGCTAAATTCCATGAGAAAAATTACACTTTCTTCGGCAATCAAAAGCCTATTGGCACTAGTTTTAGTAACACAATTAGCTTATCAATCAATTTTGATTTATTTGATCACTATTAGTTGTTTGATTTGATTAAACATTCAATATAAGTGTTTGATTAATTAGCTTTTGTAACAGCTTATTGTTTCAAAATGCTAAAATTCAAAAATATGTTCAAAATAGTTTTTTTGACCAACTTTTTGAGAAAGTCATTTTGCATATAAACAGCTATCAGTTAACAGCTAATTTACCAAACATCTTTCTACAATCAACTAATGCTATCAACTACTTAAACTCACTAACCCAATCAGCTAATAATTATTTACTAAACACCCATATTATCTTGGTTATTTATAACTGATCGGCTCAATGTGAGAAAGTCAACCACTAGCAACTCTCAAAAGAGCCAAATTTTTTAAAACTTTGGAATTTCTAAGTTAACTGGTCTTGACTAGAATCGGATGGCATCCAATGTATCTTATTCAGAGACGATTACGTGGGTGTTTGGTGGGTTGATTTTCAAAGTGGGGGAAAGGGAAAGGATTGATAGTAGGAAATTAGGAATATGAGATGTTGGTTGTGTTGACTTGAAGAAATTGGATTGTGTGTACATTAAGTCATCGGTCGCATTGCAAGTCAACAATATTGGCCATATTTCGACAACGCAACGCCCTATCAGATTGTCTTTTACTGACCCTGGAAATTGGACTACAAACATTACATTTGGTGAAGAACGGATGCTGATTATGATAAACATATTTTTAAAATTAGAAAAGAGAAAATACAAATGAAAAAAAATAATAGAATAAACACAACCTTAAAAGTTTTATGATTGTTAAATGTAATTAAATGCAACGTTAAAAGTTGTATTATTCCCATACCAAAAGAGTACATGTTTGATTTTTAGTTAATACGTTTTCAGTTGAGTCCGTTGCACAATGTCTAACTAGTACACTTTCTCTTGTGTGATTTTTGAGGTATTATATATGAACGAACCAGGTTTACCCAGTTCATGCCTTAGAATAGTAGTTGTGGGTTCCTGGTAACTCATAATAATAATAATAATAATAATAATAATAATAAGGTAAAAATTTATGTGAGACCGTCACACGAATTCTTGTTCGTGAGACGGGTCGAATTAATATGAAAATGTAATATTATACTAGAAAATGTAATACTCATTATGTCCCATTTTACTGTTATTTTTACTATTCATTGGTCAAATCAACTTTTTCTTCATTGCATATTTTTTTTAGTAATTTTTAATTATTTTTAAATTTGACTTTTTGTGTTTAATAATACTTTTAATGTAGTTTCTAAATATATGAATTTTATATACTAATACTAAACTTAATATTATGAAAATTTGAATTAAAAATAACTTCACTCAAGCTTCGTTAACTGAACCAAACAAACAAAATGGGACAAAAGGAGTACTAATCATGAATAAAAGGAAATTACTATATGTACTCACATTCTATACTCACAAATTGTACTCTACACTCAAAATTTTGATGTAGACACTTTTTTAGGGACCCACATGAAGAAAAATAACCTATCAGAACCTGCCACATCAGGAAGTAAATTTAAAGGAGTAAGATTTGGGAGTACATGTAGTAGAACGCTGAATAAAATGTTTATTATTTATAAGGAAAAGTGTAATATTTTAGAAGAAAAGTGTAATATTTTTTAATTTTGAATTAAAAGTATTACTCCGTACATTTTATCTCAAAAGTATTACATTTTACCTTATAAGTAACAAGGGAAAATAAACATATTGGTCCCTCAATTGTTTTCCAAATTCCAATGTAATCCCTAGTTTTCAATTTCAATAGATTTGATTATCGAATTGTTTAAAATTTTGTCAATTAAACTTTCAGTGACCAAATTGACGAAAATTTAAAATGTGGAAATTATCATTTTGGTCCCTGAAAGGGTCTAATTGACGAAATTTTAAACAATTCGAGGATCAAATTGGTTGAAATTAAAAACTAGGGATTACATTGACAATTGAGAAACAATTGAGAGACTAAAATGTGATTAGCTCTAAGTAACAAACACTTGCCAACATCACTTATAAGAGAAAACAATAATTTTTTTTTTTTTTATGAAAAATGTAATACTTTTAGATTAAAAAAAGTATTATATTTTTCCTCAAAAGTATTACATTATAATAAATATTTTATTCCTAATTAGTACAGAGTATTATATTTTTCAGTATAAATACGGAGTATTATATTTCCATATTGATCCGATCCGAGCTGACCGATAATACGGATAAAAATTCGTAAAACGGTATCACACAAGTGTGGCCCTAATAATAATAATAATGATGATGATTTTTCAAAAAAATAAAATAATAATAATAATAATAATAATAATAATAATAATAATAATAATAATAATAACCTCATGCACGTGGTCGAGTGATAAAATATGATTATTGTAATGAAAGGTTACGAGTTCTAAAAAAAATAATGATAATATTATTCTCTAATAATTTTTTTTTTGAAAACATATTATGCACTAATAATAAACTTAGCTTGTACACCAATTATAATTTAATTTCTTTGAAACTACTGTATAAAATTTCTTTCCTTCTTCCAAAAGGCTGAACTTCAACCCTAAGGGCCCCACACCCCGACTTGACTGATCATTTGGAAGAATGTAAATCATGGTAACTCAACTAAACATGAACCACAGAGACTAGACCTTTGCTTATTGCGCACAAATAAAATTTCTTTCCTTCAAAGGTTAAATGTAAATATAAAATAAAAATAATGCTCCGTATTATAAAAGTTCTGAAAATAAAACACTTCTAAAAATTTAGGAATTTTTGGCATATCTAACAACTTATTTGTGTCGGAAAGAACATTTTTTTTTAGCGTATTTGTAACAATTTTTTTTTTTTTTTTTTTTAAAAAACAAAACAAAACAAAAAAAACAAAAAAAAACAAAAAACAAAAAAAAAACTGCACATCAATCAAGGTTTTCAAAGTATTTTGGTAAGTCAAAGGACGAATAGAAAACCTTATTATTAATTTGACCCATTTTAACTCTTAAGTTTTGAATAAGTTTGATGTGAGAGTGTTACACCGCGGGAGGTTTAATTAAAATATAATATGTAATATTTTTAATTAAAATATAATATTTTTATGAGTTTATAGAAATATATTACATTTTTACTAAAAAAGTGTTATGCTTATCACGTGAGGTGATTTTATACAATCTTTATTCTTAATTTTTTGAAACGATCAAATTCAATTCAAAATGTCATTACTAATAAAAAAAAATTTTTAAACGATGCATTTAAATTAAGAGTGTGCTTGAAATCCATAAAAATGACTCTGAAAATATTTTAATTTATAGAAACTAAAAAATAATTTTCAGAAATTATTTGCCTAGTTTCAAAGACACTCTAAATTAAAATTGAAATTGTTCAACAACTTATGCGTACCACAAACATCCATTTAATCGATCTCAACCCCTCAATTTTCTTGACATCAACGGTCAACCCTTCATGGTGGTGCAAATAGCACTTTTTTAATAAAGTGATTTGGCTTATTCAATAGGTGGTGCAAATAGTAAAATAGGTGGTGTGAATAAAATTTTCCAGATAAAAATGTCTTTACGGAATATAATATAATTAGAATTAGTGGTTAATAAATAATGATTATTGACCATCATCCTTCATCACTAGCCCCCAAACATGGAAAAAAGTTCCCCCAAGTTCCCTCCTTTCTCTACACGTTAAGGAATTATTATATCACCTACCTTTTTCTTTTTATTTTCATCATTATTTAATGGAATAAAGTTTTTTTTTTTTTAAATAAATAAATGTAATTGTCTTTTTATGTTTATTTTCATCATTATTTAAAAATAACCAAGTTGGTCTGAAATGGATAATCAAGTAGTTAGAGCATGACTATCATATTTAAAGGTTACGAGTTTAATGTTTGTTAACACTTAGTCAAGCTCGTTGCACGTGATTTCTTAGTATGATTTGTGGGTTATTGTAAATTAGCGAATTTACCCAGTGGCCAGTGCATATCATCGGGATAGTAATTGTGATTTTCTTTTGTCATTCAAAAAAAATAATATGACCAACTTATTTCAAAAGAGTTACCGTGTTGATAAAATATGATTATCATATCCATTAATTATTATCAACAATCTCTCAATAACTATCACACATAATATTCTTAATACAAATGATCACTCTAGAATTTCCCATCAATATATAATTAAGATTTAAGAAGTTTCATTTAAAAAAAAAAAAGATTTAGAAGTTTCTAAAAAAGTTTCTTGGCTAATTGGATTTTATATATCTAAGTAATCTAACCCAAACAACCATTCAAAAGAAATAAACAAGTGAGAATTCTCCCATGTTGACTAAGTCAATATATAGCTAAGAATTGAAGGTCATTGGTTTCTCCTTGGTAGACCATAACATCCCATTGCCATCCACAAAAATAAATAAATAAATAAATTTCATCTATACTACTACAAAATATGTGATACTTACCTCCTATATTGTCTTATGTTCAACAATTTTTGTGATTTTTTCTAATATTTCATTTAAAATGAGAGAAATATGATATCAAACAAAATAGTAAGTATGAAATATATATAACTAATATTCTTTTTCATTTATTAAAAAATAAAACATTTTTATACAAAAATGAACAAAAAAACCTCTTTCATCCAACCAAAAAACAAAAACTATAGTAAATTACTAATGAAATATGTTTCTCAGACAATTATGCCATTTTTACTATAGTAAATTACTAATGAAATATGTTTCTCGGACAATTATGCCATAGAGATGTATCAAAATACACAATTTATATATTGAATGTTTTCAATTTACCTATTGTAAATTATGAACATTTAGTATATAAAATTGTGAACATTCAATAGGTAAATTGTAAACATTCAATATATAAATTGTGAACATTCACTATGTAATTTGTGAACATTTATTATATAAAAATTGTGAACATTCAATATGTAAATTGAGAACATTTAGTATATAAAATTATAAATTATGTATTTTTAGACGCGGATTCATAGAATAATTTTCCATGTTTCTCTTGACACTCAAAATTTTTATTTTTTATTTTTGTTAGGCCACGAAGTGTCCTGCCAGTCCAATCAAGGAGTAATGTTGTGTCCATATTAGTTTTTACATACAAGAAAAATTTTGAACTCCCGACTTAGATCAATCAAGCTGGTTCTCAATTTTATTTATTTTTAATTTTTTTTTTATTAATATCATATAGTGAAGGTAACTTTTCTCTTAAAAAATAAAAGTTATTTTTTTTTGAATAAAAGTTATTGTAAATTATAAATAAATGAAATAATAAATAAGTTAGAAAATTGTAAACACAAATGGGTTTCTTGAAAAACAGCTATCCCCGCGAATTTTTTCTTTCTCTCTCTAAGTCTCAACTCTCAACTCCTCCTCCCTTTCCCGGGACAACCACCGCCGTCCACCGTAACTAGCAGCGGCGGCCATGGGGAACTGCAACGCGTGTATAAGACCAGAAGAAGCCGCGGCGGCGAAAGGTGGGAAGAAGAAGAAAACCAGAGAACGGCGCCCGAACCCGTACGCAGATTCTCCGGCTCCGGTTCGGGTGTTGAAAGATTTCATCCCCAAGACTCGAATTTCCGACAAGTATATCCTCGGCCGGGAACTGGGTCGGGGCGAGTTCGGCGTCACCTACCTCTGCACCGACCGGGAGACCCGGGAAGCCCTGGCCTGCAAGTCCATCTCCAAGAAGAAGCTCCGCACCGCCGTGGACATCGAGGACGTCCGCCGTGAGGTGGCCATAATGTCGAGCCTCCCCGACCACCCCAACATCGTCAAGCTCCGGGCCACCTACGAGGACGATGAGGCCGTCCACTTGGTGATGGAGCTTTGCGAAGGGGGCGAGCTTTTCGACAGAATCGTGGCCCGAGGGCATTACAGTGAAAGAGCCGCCGCCGCCGTGGCCAAGACCATAGCGGAGGTTGTGCGTATGTGTCACGCCAATGGAGTTATGCATCGAGACTTGAAGCCTGAGAATTTCTTGTTTGCCAATAAGAAAGAGAACTCTATGCTTAAAGCTATTGATTTTGGGTTGTCTGTATTTTTCAAGCCTGGTATGCTTTTAGCAGATTTTCTCTTAAATTTTCAGTATATTACCAATGGTTTTATGATTTTTCTATCCTCTTTTTTCATTTGAACTTCCATGGAGTATACATATTCATTGGGAGACTCAAAGAGGTGGGATAATTTTGGGTGATAATAGACTGATAGTTTCTCTTTTGTATTACCATTATCTTTAAAAATTTCTGCTTTTTGTTTAATTAGTATGGAAACACTCAATCATTATCCCATAGATTGACCATTACCATCAAATCAAGAAGACCAATAGGTTGCTCTTACCCGGGAGTCAAATTTATAACTTTGTAAGCTAAAAACATGATCAACTTGACTGGGGTTGCCTGCTTTTGAAATTACTTTGGGTTGCAGTAATAATTTGATGTTCATTTCTCTATTTATAATGTATACATTAGTCTTAATCTTTGAGTTCTGTATGAATTCCCAACCTTAAGCATATTTTCTTGAAGTAGGTTTTTCAAAGATTCTGTTTTGGGGTCAAATTGTTTGATTTTAGGTGGTTAATGTAATTGTTGTGTTAGAACCTATCAACTTGTTTTTAAGCTTGTGTCATCCTCAAGAATTGAGTGAATATTGAAAGTTAAAAAAATGTTGATGATTTCAGGTGAGAAATTTTCTGAGATTGTGGGGAGTCCATACTACATGGCACCTGAGGTTTTGAAGAGGAATTATGGACCAGAGGTTGATATTTGGAGTGCTGGGGTTATCCTTTACATTTTGATATGTGGGGTTCCTCCATTCTGGGCTGGTATTCATTTTTGCCATTCTGCTTTGGTTTGGTTTTGTTGGCTTCATTCCTCTCGTCTCTTTAACTCTCGAATATTTCATTTCTGCTGCAGAAACTGAACAAGGGGTTGCTCTCGCGATTTTGAGGGGAGTGATTGATTTCAAGAGAGAACCGTGGCCTCAAGTTTCTGAAAGCGCGAGAAGTCTTGTTAGGCAGATGCTCGAACCAGACCCCAAAAAGCGCTTAACTGCCCAACAAGTACTTGGTAAGGACTACCATACTTTCTTTGAATGTGCAAAGTTTCCTCGAGCTGATTACGAAATTTTTATTGCCATGCTACTTCGTTCTTTATTACAGACCACCCTTGGATTCAAAATGCTAAGAAAGCTCCAAATGCTCCTTTGGGCGATGTAGTCAGGACACGTCTGAAGCAGTTTTCTCTTATGAATAAATTCAAAAAGAAAGCACTGCGGGTAAGCTGCTAACGTGTTTGTGTTAGGAAATTCGCAATTTGATTAAGTGTTCATCTGGACTGTGA
This sequence comes from Ipomoea nil, assembly GCF_001879475.1. Taxonomy (NCBI): domain Eukaryota; kingdom Viridiplantae; phylum Streptophyta; class Magnoliopsida; order Solanales; family Convolvulaceae; genus Ipomoea; species Ipomoea nil. Next base: position 4,378,264 of record NW_017618708.1, read on the forward strand.
CATTCAATAAAGCACATCCTGAAAAACTTTTACTAGCTGAAAAGATGATAACATTTCTCGTGTAGTTTATGCATTATCTAAGCGGGTTGGGGTACAAATCGTCGCCTTATTATGGGTTTTACTTGTTGTTTCTTTGAAAAATTTCAATGTACTTAAGCAAGAACTCCTTTTCGAATGGTGTAATAGGTTATTGCAGAACACTTAACCATTGATGAGGTAGAAGTAATCAGAGAAATGTTCACGATGGTGGACATGGATGGTGATGGGAAAGTTACGTATGAAGAACTTAAAGCTGGACTCCGGAAAGTTGGCTCCAAGTTGGCAGAGCCCGAGATAAAGTTATTGATGGATGTGGTAAGTGGTAACTATCACTGTTTCCCTTAACATGTTGAAGTAATCTCTTTATTTCTATCTTCATGCTTCTTCATTCTCTTACACTATGAGGCTAATAAGGTTGCTTCAGCTCTTGGAAACTTATAGGATCAAACGCTTACCACTACGCCAAAAGCTATAGTTGATAGCGAAGGCGTCACTTTATTTCATTTTAGACCGGCATCACATTTTCGAGAGGTAGGGTGCTGGACTTGGCCTTTTACCCAACAATCCCCCTAGCCACCAATTGATGGGCTTGACCCTTTTAACGGCCTCCGCCCAACAAAAATAATTGTTATACCATGAACCAGGGTTCATATTGCACTGTAAATTCTGATACAAAAATTATGTACTTTCAGTTAACACATTATGTGCCTACAGTTAACCGTTTCTGTACAAGTAAACAAATAACTTGATAATTGCTGACACATAATATGATAGCTATAGGTACAGAAACTATCAATTGCAGGTACAGTATGTGTCAACTATACATACAGAATCTGACTTGATAATTTCTGACACATAATATGATAGCTACAGGTACATAATCTGTCAACTATAGATACAGAATCTCAAGGTTATTTTTTGATCAGGGGTAGACCCTGGTCCATGGTATAATTTGCCCAACAGAAACCTCTACTCCAGCAGTTATTAGATTTCAAGCATTTTTTTTTTTGCCACTCACATTTATTGATGTAGAGTATTTAAATGACGATATGTTGTCGTTTAGTTTCAATCGTCTCTCTTATGGTGGATTTGAATATTGATTAGGCTGATGTTGATGGAAATGGTCTCCTGGACTATGGGGAGTTTGTAGCAGTTATAATTCACCTACAGAGAATGGAGAATGACGAGCATTTTCACAGAGCGTTCTTGTTTTTTGACAAAGATGGAAACGGGTACATTGATCTTGATGAGCTAAGAGAAGCTTTGGCCGATGAATCGGGCGAATGTGACATCAGTGTACTGAATGAGATTATGCGAGAAGTTGATTCAGATAAGGTTAGATTGAACACTTATCTTCCTTGTTTTTGAATGGATAAATGGTTTCAAAACTAGTTTTGGTTCGTGCATTGGGTAATCGTCAATTTTTTCAGGACGGGCAAATTAGTTACGAGGAGTTTGTTGCAATGATGAAAACTGGAACTGATTGGAGAAAGGCATCTCGGCAATACTCGAGAGAAAGGTTCAAGAGCCTCAGCCTTAATCTGATGAAGGATGGGTCTGTGCAGCTTCAGGATGGGCTAACCGGCGAAACGGTTGTGGTTTGAGTTGAACACCTTTCATGGCTTAGCATCCATTTTGGATAATTTTCCTGACAACTTTGGTGTCTATATCTCCAAAAACTAGCATATAATTATTGGATTTGTGCTTGGAATTTTTGGGATTGTTTTGGAAGATAACATATAGGTTAGTTTTTGTTCAGAGGTTTTTGTAGTCATAGGTGTGGTCAGATTGTATTTTTTTTTTTCTTTTATGTTTAGGGTTGTATGTATGTATATGCACATTTCTAAATCCACAAAGCCACCAATATACTGAAAAATATCAATTATGTAAAATTTTACATTTTCTTTCTTCTTTGTTTTCCCCATCTGATTTATGTACTAAAGATCACCTGTGATATGAAATTCTATTTAATTGTTTTGACACTCAAGCTGTTATTAAGAGAACATTCCAAAACATAATGGGAGTGTTTGACAATAGTGGCTAGTTGATGGCTAATTCAATCAGCTAGTAGCTGTTAGTTGAATTGGTCAGCTGATAGTATTAGTTATTTGTGAAAGATACTTAGTAAAATACTTGTTAACTAATAACATATAGAATGACGGTTAGTGTCTTAGTGAATTGTGTTATTTTAACTTATAATGACTTATTATTCATTTTTAAAAGTAATAATAATAATAATATAATATTTAAAATTATTATAAAAGGAGGAAGTAAAGAGAAAAAATTAGAGAAAATGGTCAAATAAGTCTTTAAACTTTACCCCAAAGGTCAATTAGGTCCCTAAATTTTAAAAAAGTGCAATTAAACCCCCAAACATGTTAAATTGGATCAATGAAGCTCAAAAATCGGTAAATGACCTGTTATTACATGTCATTTCAGTTCCGGCGACGACTTCCGGCCACCGGCCACCAGATCTGGCCGTCTTCTCCACCGGAGAAGACGACAACCGGACGGCTGTCTTCTCCATTGGAGAAGACGGCACCAGATCTGGTCGTCTTCTCCACTAGAGAAGACGGTTGTCCGGTCATCTTCTCCGGTGGAAGACGACAAGACCTCATCTTCTCCGGTGGAAAACGACAGGACGGTCGTCTTCTCCAGTGGAGAAAACGACCAGATCTGGTGCCGTCTTCTCCGGTGGAAGACGACCGGACAACCGAATTTTGTCGCTGGTGGCCGGAATTCGTCGCCGGAATTGAAATGACCTGTAATAACATGCCATTTATCGGTTTTTGGGCTTCATTGACCTAATTTGACATGTTTGAGGGTTTAATTTCACTTTTTAAAAGTTTAGGATCTAATTGACTTTTGGAGTAAAGTTTAGAGGCCTATTTGACCATTTTCTTGAAAAATTATTATTATTATTATTATTATTATTATTATTATTATTATTATTATTATTATTATTATATTTAAAACTTTTTTTTGAACTATTGACTCTGTTACAATGCAATATCTGTTCATAATTACTTTTTTCACCATATGAAAAAGTCACTTCGTGTCACTGACTACAAAGGTATTGGCACACTCGGAACCAACAACTTTGGAATGGGAAACCAGTAGCTTTGGCTGACATTAATGCTCATCTAAATGCATGAAATGTTGATGGTGGCAAGATGTTCCAGGCCAGACGCCACAATGAACCGTGAATTTCTGGTCCAAATAATCTTATTTGTCAAGTGGTTTTGAATCATCCTTGGGTGCGGTCTTGCTCTCAAATGATGGAGATTAAGGAGCTGTTGATCAAGAATCTTGACCTCACACCTATTTCTTTGGAATCTGCTAAAGCTATCTCAGCTTTGTCTCACAATCTCAATGATCGTTCCTACACTAGCGCTATCATTGATAATTATTACAATATTATGGCTTGCTTTGATTTTTTTTTCTGGTCAGCGCTATCATTGATAATTGTTACAATATTATGGCTTGCTTTGATTTTTTTTTTTTTCTGGTCAGCATATTAATATTAAGATATCAAGGAACCTGATCGTCTATACATTAGTTAGGGTAGCAAGCTCTTAGTCTCGTTTTTTATAAGCAAGTAAATAAGTTGTGAAAGTAATCGAGTTAGGCTAATTGCATTTTCAGATGTAATTCGGGAGCTAATTTGAACCTTTTCTTTTAAAGAATGAAGAGAAGACGTTGGATAGTGGCGGTTGAAAGTAAACAAATTGCTTGAAATTACAAGAATTGACACCTGCAAATATGCATCAATCCCTGTCTGAAGTGGAGTGAGTATTTTATGTTGTAACAACCATCAACTCTCCACAAATTTAGTTGCAGGATAAGTCATACATCTACAAGGTTATCATAATAGAGACACAAAAAAACTGTATTGATAGGAAAAATATGATGAAAGGCAACTACTGTAAGGTGGAAAAACACACAATTTACATACTGAATGTTCACAATTTATATATTGAATATCACAATTGTGAACAACATTCAGTATAACTATTGAAAAAAGCATTTCAAGTTTTCAGTGATATGTTGCCTGCAAACCTACTAAAACAAAACAAGCATACATGGCAGCAATTTGGGAAGGATTTTATTGAATACATTAATGTTACGAGAATAAGATTCATATTTTGTCATAATTCAGAATAAAAAGGTACTAAGCTCAGCAACTTCTTTGCAAACATACCTACTGTCTCATATCATACTCTGGTCAAATAGAGCACGTAAAATCCAATAGAACAAATAGGAACTATTTCTTTCCCCGGTTGAGCTTCTGGAGGTGATAATTGACACTCCCCCAAGACTTTCGGTTTTTGCCACTCTGCAGAGGAAGGAGCAACATTGCAATATTGGTTAAGCGAAATTTTTGTACATATATTTAAAAACTTCTCATAGTGCTAAGAATCTTAAACTAATAATAGATAGACCGAATTACACGCTATTATCCTCTCCCAAATGCAATTCTCATTACCTGAGCCTCCATGCAGGTACTTAAAAGTGATTTTTGTCGACTGCATTTATCATCTTTGTTCTGATTCAGCGCCAGACAACTGAGAAATGTAATCATTTCCTTCGCACATGGCTTTTGAAGGCTCCCAAACTTTTTTGGGTTTACATACAAGGTGCCAGGTTTTCGGCCCATTCCTCCCAAGTTCCAACTGAAAATGTAAAAGACGATATAAGATTATCAGAATACCTGAGAAAAAGAAATGCAAATATGCAATGAAATTAAGTTCAATAAAATTAGACATGCACTCAAGCAAGAAGTAGAACTACGGGAAAGAATAAGAGCTCTGAGATCTGGTTTAATGGTGAAATGTGATTGCATTTACGGGTGTAAAATGGGCTGAACTCGAATGAACAAGGGTGAATTTAAGGTTTGAACATAGTGTCCAAGCTTGTTTCACTTATTAAGGTTCACTATGGTATTGAGAATCAAAGGTGACAAGCTTAATTTCTAAACAATCAATCAGAGACGGAGCCATAAATTTGTTAGAGTGGGGGTGAAAAAGCAAAGATAAAATAAATTAAAAATGTTCAAATACGAGGCCTTGTACTTGACACTTCGCGACTACCTTACCTTACTAGATGAATCCTCAAAAGTTGCTTTTCTTTTAAAGAATTTTTCCATAACTGAACAAAAAATATATATAATCTAATTATCTAAACAAGTAAACATAGAGCATTTTGTAGTGTATTTCAAGTAAAGTGTAAACATAGAGCTAATGAATATGAATTAGAGCAAATCATAGGCAAACATTAACTGTTAACTAGCAAGAGTCTAAGCAAACTAGCATTCTAGCAAAGTAAGGCAACACAGCCCCAATTCTCAATTCCTAAGCAAACTAAGCAATCCCTCAGACCACTCAGAACGTCACTGGCTCACTGGCAAGTGGCAACACAGCCTCAATTCCCAATTCCTAAGCAAACTATGCAAAATCATCTCAAATTCATTTTCATCTATTATCTATAGGAAGCAATAAATTATAAAATGCAACTTCAAATAATCAAATGCAACCCAATCCAAAGTGCAATGAACTAAATTTTAGATTTTTAGGTTTTTCTCTTTTATCCAAAATTCCAGTCTTCCAGATGAATAAGAAATTAAGAAGCAATCAGGCAATGAATTAGGTTTAAAGAGACAGAGCAGTTGAGCAGATATGAATCAATTGGTCAATGGAATTCAAAACAAAGGATAAAAAGCAACTATTTGCGGAAGTGGACCATACTGTGAGCGCCTGAGAATGCTCGCCGTCGTCGTCTGCGCCCTGCGGTCTTGGCGATTGGTAGCAGCAACTCTTCCCTTGGCGATTGGTATCTGCGGACTGCGATCTGCCGGTATGCGCAATGCGGTAGTGGTAGTCGCGAAGAGGGCAAGAGGCGAAATGGTAATTGGTAAAGGCTTAGCCGCGTAGGAAGAAACAAGAAGAAATGAATAAAAAATATTAAATATATACCCCAAAACGACGTCGTTTTGGGGCTGTATAGTTTTTTACCGTGTGAGCAGCTCCCCATGCCAGGCTCCGTCCCTGGTTAGGATTAGGGTTAGGTTAAATTTTGTTAAACTTTTCATTTTACACCATCGTCATTGTTGAAATTGGACTCTCAACTCGATTTCTTAAAATTTTATGACAATTAAGTTACCATTTTACTGCATTCAAAAAAAAAAAAAGTTACCATTTTACTCTTCACATCCTTCTATCCTTCTTCGATTTTTCTTTCTATTCTTCTATATAATAAAAATCATAACTTGCGGTAACACCCATAACTCAATTAAGTGAAGGAATAAGGGTCAAATAGGCCACTGAATTACACACGAAAATGCAATTAGGTCATTGAACTTAAAAAATCTACAATTGAGTCCCTAAACTAACAAATTTCATTCAATTTGTTCATTTTTCAAACATTAAAAAAACTAATTTAAGGTTTTCAAAAAAAAAAAAACTAATTTAATTTTTTTTAAATGCCACATATGCATCCTAGGTGGAGGGGTAACTTGTTAGCAACTTGAGAAACCTGAAAAATGGAAAAATTGAATGAAATTGGTTAGTTTAGGGACCCAATTGTAGATTTTTTAGGTTCAGTGGCCTAATTGCATTCTTGTGTGCAGTTCAGTGGCCTATTTGACCCTTATTCCTTAAGTGAATAATATATGATTCGTTTGTCTGTAATTATCTTAAAAATTCAATATGTAATATGATTTATGTAATGATTATATTATTACTAAAATAAATAGGAGAAAAAAAAATAAATAATTTAATTATAATTATTATAAAAATAAATCTAATGATCCATATTTAGCTTAATTATCATAATAATTACTAGTCAATTATATTAATATATGCGCAATTATACTTTTATACTTTAAGTATATTCCTTTTCACCATATCACCTTTACTTTTTTCCATCCTCCTCTATATATGAATGAATTAATTGTAATTATTATATATAAAAAATTCGATCCATGTTTAATTGTAATTATTAAATTGTACTAATATACTTGTAATTATTAGTTTAATTAACATAATAATAATTAATCAATTATATTAATAATTTTTGCAATTAATCTTTTAATTACCATAATAATTATTAGATAATTATACTAATATTATGCAATTATACTTTTATACATTCTGATAGTACTAATTCCACGTAGAGCGGTCAAAGTAATAACAAGACCAAATAAAGCAAATAAATCTTTTATTGATCGAGTACCTACTACAATCTAAGTGGCTATTCCGATGGCCGACTGACTGCGGTCGGGATGCTCTGTAAATAGCCTATCGATCGTTCCAAAAGTCCCTCACACTGTTGCCGCCGTAGGTATTTATAGCCGCTAGGCCGGAGACACAGCTTCGGCTGGCCGGCATGTAGCCCACGTAGCAACCACGTGTCTTCACCCCGCGAGCCCTGCCTGTCAGCGCCTAACACTGCCACGTGCCTCTTCTCGACTCTCTCGTCTAAGGGCTATCGATCGGGAACGGAAGACGCCGGTCGGGTACGACCGGGTTCTTCCAAGAATATCCGACCTATAACCTGCATAAACAAGAATAAAACACGTGGCATGTCGGTCGAGGTATTCCCTACCAAGAGCCCCCTAGCCCGGGCCTTTTTAACCGCCCGGGAAAAAACGGGACAGGATGAAGAAGTCCAAACGTCCGCCGCCAACCCGACCGGACAACTGTCATTCTGTCGTGCCACGTGTCAGCTTCTACGCGCCTCGGAGTCCGCAACGGTCACCTCGCACAAGTGGGCCGTTTCCCGCCCAAAAGTTGTCCTATAAATAAGCCCTTCTGAGATTTATTTGAACTTCTACCAACCCTCTCAGTCGATCGGAGCATCCCGAGCGAGCAACTGCAAGAGTCGGTCGAGCAACCAGAATTTCCAGACTTTCAGCTTAACTGCAACCACTCGGTAAGTTCTCTTTCCTTCAGCCTTTATTTTTTCGCTTTTCGTTATCTAGCAATGGCCGACTACGGGCCTTAACTGACCACGACCGGGTCGTATCCGACCCTAACAGCGTCCCGACCACCCTTTAGGAAGACAGCATGTCGGATACAGACAGCCAGAATGTCTCGGGCGCGGATTACGACGACGCAGTCGAGCAGCTCAGCGAAGAGATCGACATCGAAGCATCTTCACCAGAGGTCGTTCAACGACCACAGAGAGCCTTCGAGCGACAAAGGTCGTCTAGCTCGACCGGATCGAGCAGCGGGAGCGAGACTACAACGAGCGAACGACGCTCCTCGACCGAAGCTGCTCGGGAAACGCCAACCCGGGTAATTGGGGGTTACCCTCAGGCAGCACCCCCGACTGACGATCGGGAGGCCACACAGGAGGGTAGGGTCTTCACCTGGTCGAGGAAGACCCAGCTGCCCCGCCCGCACCAGCCGATGGGGAGTTTGTCTTCCTAAACAGCGAGAGCGTCGCACAACAAGAAAGTTTGTTAACGAAGGGAGAAGCGTCGAAGATCTCTGCCATACTCGCCGGTCGGGCTCGTTTCGACACCCGTCGGAGCCTGGGGAACATCATCGATCGCCACGAAGGCAAGTGGATCGAGATGCACTTCGACTCGCTCCTAGCACCGATCTAGATCCCCTTCTCTGCTCTATTGACCGCATTTCTGGGTTACTACCGAGTGGTCCCGGCCCAGATCTGCCCGAACGCGCATAGGATTTTAGCGTGCTTTCCGCAAATTTGCGCTCGGCACGAAGTGACGTGCACGATGGAGTTGTTCAACTTCATCTACCAGGTGAAGACCCTACCGGCCAAGTATGGAGGTGGGTTTCTGATGATCCAGTCCCGGGCGGACATGTGCGCTATCGACCACCTGCCTGGGAACAACAAAGGTTGGAAGAACAGAATCTTCTCGGTCGAGTATAACCCATGGATCCTTCCGGTCGAGAGGACGTGGAGCACTCATTACCGGAAGCAAGTGGTGTCGGTCGAGACGAAGGCCCTACAGGATGCCGTCTCCAAGATCTCGAGTGAGGTCCATGAATACAAGATCTTCTGCTCGAGGGAATGCTATGATGTGGCCCGACTGCCACCGCCACGATACGATCTCGAGGAGAAGTACGTGCCTGTGCCAACGGGCGTGACGATTGTGAGGGCGGCTCCTCGGGTTGTGACGACGAACGAAGGTCTAACACTTACTGATCGTCCCCGACCCTAACTCCCCGATCTCTTTCCGACCTCGGTCTAACCATTTTTTTTTTTTTTTTTGCAGAAATGGCGGGCTTCGAAGAAGATGAGGCACCTCGAGCCCCCCGAGCCAAAATCGTGCTCGGGAAAAAGAAGACCAAGGCTAAGTCAGCCGGGGAAAAACAAATCCCGACCGCCCGGCCCATTGGCGCATCTACAACCGTCACCACAGCCGAAGGCTTTGTGGTCGAGAATTCCGACGTCCTGGTCTCTCGGGTGGCTGCTCGGAAGGGCAAGAAAAAGGCGTCCGAGAAGGGGCCTGAAGATACTGGGGCACTGAAGCGCCGGAGGGACCAGCGCAGTCCGAGCCCGAGCCCCCCCAGTCAGGGCTATTGCGGGTGATGCATCTATCCTCACCCGGATCGGCAATTCCGGGCCGGTCAGGGAGGATATGACCAAGCTCAGCCCGACCCAGGTGGCTGAGAATATTGGCCTCGATCTGGCCGAGGTAAAACTTTTGTCTTCTTATTTTCATACAAGTGACTTTGCTCGGGCTAATCCCGATCGCCTTTTGTTTTGCAGATATCCCGAGCGACCCAGCTCTTCCAGCTTCGAGCATTGCTGGCCAACGAGGCCGATGCCCTGAAGAAGGTTGTCGAGCGGCGACAGGGGGAGATTACCGAGCTCCAGGCTGAACTGAAGAAAGCCAAGGAAGGTCGGGAAGCGGTGGAGAAGGCCGCCAGGGAAGCGAAAGGGGCCCAGGATCTGGCCGAGAAAGCCGCGAGAGAGGCTCTCGGGGAGGCAAAAGAAGCCAAGGCCCGACTGGCCAACCTTGGTGACTTGGCGCAACACCTTTACCGGGACGAGGCGTCTGGCACGAAGTTCCTCCGGGAGACCCGGAAGACCAAGGTCAGGGAAGCGCTGATCTGGGCGTTCGGGCGCTGGGCGTTCAAGTCCGGCCAGCGAAAAATGCGGAAGAAGACCCAAGCATTCATGGAGGAAGCCCTCGAGGGCGAGGATCTCCAGCTGGTCTTGACGACCCTCCCGGACGAAGTCGCCGACCCCGGCATGTCGCCGTTCGGTCCTGAGGAGGATGTGGCTGAGCCGAGCGACGCTGCTGCGAAGAAGTAGTTAGGTTTACTTCTTTGTTTTTGTGTAAGTGAACTCCCTCGGGAGCCCGGTCTCGATCTGTACCGGGCGCACTGTTTATAAAATTTTAAGTTTTTCTTCAAACTTGTCTTGTTCGGGCTATTTTCTATGCATTTACTTTTGTTCGTTGTACGTCGGTCGTCGGTCGTGCACGTCCCGACCCAATGGCCTTTTGGCCTTTCGAAAACTTCGAAAAACTTTTTTTGGCCTATCCGTTCGGGGGTTTCCCGATCGCCTGGCCTTGTGATTGGCCTGTTCGTTCGGGGTTTTTCCGATCGCCTAGCCTTGTGATTTACTTCCTTAACCCTAGCCCCCACACTGTTTTGCACACAAGGCACGAGTGAGTGCGACAGTGTAAAGAAGTTGGACGGATCGGGGAGTTTTTGATGTAGCTCTGTTTTCCCCGATCGATGGTGTGACCCGATCGTCCGCCGAAGATGAGCGTTATAGGCGATCGTTAGGATTTCGACCGGCCAAGAGGTAGGTGGCTATTAGAGCCTACTAGATAGATGGCTATTAGAGCCAATTAACTGTTCACCCCTATCGGTCGGGACCGAGGGAGAGGTGTGGTGTGGGGCGAAACGCCCCTCTTCTTCTGTTGATGTCGAGTCTCGATCGGGTAGATTCCGAGCACGACTGGTTGGTGAAGCAGATTTAGAACAACCTACTTCATGCTTGAACAATTTTGAAAAAATCGATCGGGCCGCCGTATGCAAACGGTCAAGCAATCACCGATCGTATATACATTAATAACTCCCGTTCGCAGACGGTTAACAATTTATAAACAAGAAATGATGGATGGGCCCACTCGTAGGTCGAAGCCCCCACTCCATCTAAAATTACATAAATTAATGCCTAAACAAAACGAGGTTCTCAGAGTTCCACGTACCCTCGATCTATCTCCCGGTCGTTGTCTCCAACCGGTAGGTTCCCGGCCGCACGACGGCTGTGATGATATACAGACCCTCCCAATTTTGAGCTAGCTTCCCACCTTCCAAAGGCTGACTTGCCTCTCGATGGCGTATAACATAGTCTCCAACTTGGAAATACCGAGGGTTAACCCGAACATCTTTCGAGCTCTTCACTCTCTTCTGGTACTCGGCCATACGCCGAGCGGCTAGCTCTCTCTTCTCCTCCAGTCCGTCGAGATCCACGACCATGGAGTGTTCGTTCTCCTAAGCGTTGTAAGACCTCTCCTTAGTGGTCGGGATCCATGCCTCGATTGGGAGACGAGCCTCGGCCCCATAGACAAGGGCGAACGACGTCTCCAATGTTGCCTCCCTCGGGGTCGTCCGATAAGTCCAGAGAACATAAGGGAGCTCATCAGCCCAGCTACGACCGGCGGAGTGCAACTTCTTCTTCAGACCTTCCAGGATTGTCCGATTGGCATTCTCGACTTGTCCATTTCTCTGGGGGTAAGCCACCGACGACCGGATGGAGGTTGTCCCGATTGTGGCAAGAAATTTTTGAAAGTATTGGCTTACAAACTGGTGGCCGTTGTCGCTGATGAGATGCACGGGCACGCCAAAACGGGAAATGACATTGCGCCAAAGAAACCTAACACATTGTTGAGAAGTGATCGTGGCTAATGGCTCGGCCTCGATCCACTTGGAAAAATAGTCGATGGAGACAATGACGAACCTCCCCCGTCCAGATAATTGAGGGAATGGTCCCAAAATATCCACCCCCCACCTTGCAAAAGGGATTGCAGCGTGACTGGCTGATAGAATGTAGCCGGTCGTCCGGGCATCCGAGCGAACAACTGGCATGTCTCGCACTCCCTTGCTAGTTTCTCACAATCCAGTTGAAGAGACGGCCAGTAATATCCGATCAGCATGATTCGGCGAGCTAGCGATCGGCCTCTTTGGTGTGACGAGCAGATGCCCGAATGCAATTCCTTCATAACCAGATCAGCTTCAAACGCGGTCAGGCAGAGCATGAGCGGGCCTCCATACGACCCCTATACAGACGACCATCTTGAACCTGAAATCTTAGAGCTCTAAGCTTGGCCTTCCGAGCACGTTGGGGGTCGTCTGGGAGCCGACCGTTCTCGAGGTATTCCATCAGATCGGTGATCCATGTGTCCTCCGCCGGTTGGATGGGTGCGACCGGCAATCGGTGGATGCTGTGCCTCGGGATCACCAAGATCCGAGCAATCTTCGACATGTGTTCCGGGGCATCTTGAGCTAATTTGGACAGAATGTCCGCATCAGCATTATCCAATCGGGGAACATGTCGAACGGTGTACCCTCGGAACAAAGTGAGCTTTTCCATGGTAAGATCCCGGTAAGCTTGCAATCGCTCACCATTTACTTCATAATCACCCAGGACCTGTCCGACCACGAGTGCAGAATCAGTCTGAGCCTGGATGTATTCAGCCCCCAAATCCCGAGCGCATTGTAGGCCGTTGACAAAGGCCTCGTACTCGGCTTCGTTGTTGGTCGGGTGGAATTGATACATCAACGCAAAATACACTTTGAAACCCTCCGGGCTCGTTACCACGACCCCTCCTCCTGCTCCCTTTTTGCTACTTGATCCGTCGATGGCCAACGACCACCACGCCGCCTCGGGGTCCTCGACCTCCGGGGGTCGGGTTTCTCGAGCGGTGGACTCGACCAAGAAGTCTGCCAACGCTTGACCCTTGATTGCTGGTCGTGGTCGGCACTCAATAGCATATTGAGTCAACATGAGCGCCCACTTAACTAAGCGCCCTGAAGAAGAAGAGGTTCGAAGGACTGGACCGATCGGATGATCGGTCAACACTCGAATGGCTCTACCTTGGAAATAGGGAGCTAACTTCTTCGCTGCTATGTAGAGTGCATAGACGACCTTCTCTAGCCAGGAGTACCGGAGCTCAGGACCATGGAGCGCATGACTCACATAGTACACCGGTCGCTGGACCCCTTCTGGATCAGTTCGGCACAATACTGCGCTTACTGCTCGATCGGATACGGCGAGGTACACATCTAGCACTTCCCCGAGCTCTGACTTCGATAGTACGATGGGTGACATGAGATATTCCTTGAACTCATCGAAAGCCGCTCGGCACTCATCGTCCCAGACGAATCCATTTACCTTGCGCAGTACCTTAACGAACAATAGAGCGCGCTCGGCTAACTTGGAGAGGAAACGGCTTAAAGCTGCCAACCGGCCGGTCAGCCGTTAAACCTCCCGAACTGTGGTGGGTGGTTGCATATCCAGAATAGCCTTGACCTTAGCCGGGTTGGGCTCGATCCCACTCTTGGTCATCATATAGCCGAGAAACTTCCCTGTTTGAACCGCAAATGTGCACTTGGTCGGGTTCGATCTCAACTGGTACCTCCTCATGATCTGAAAGCATTCCCGGAGGTCGTGAGTGTGGTCGGATCGGTCCCGAATCTTGACCAGCATATCATCTATATACGCTTCCATAGTTCGACCTAGAAGATCCGCAAAGAGCATGTTGACCATCCTCTGATATGTTGCTCCTGCATTACGGAGGCCGAACGGCATCACTCGGTAACAGTACAGCCCATTCGGAGTCACGAAGGCTGTCTTACTCTCATCTTCGTGATGCATCATTATCTGCTGATAACCTTTAAAAGCATCCATGAAGCTCATGAGCTCGGCCCCGGCCGTCTCGTCGACCATTTGATGAATACTCGGGAGTGGGTATGGGTCGAGTGGACAGGCCTTGTTGAGGTCGGTAAAATCAATGCACATCCTCCACGCTGGGGGCTTGGGAACCAAAACAATGTTAGCCACCCGCTCGGGATAAATCACCGGTCAGATGTGCTCAATCAACGCCATTTTCTTGACCTCCTCTTTGACGAACTCTCGGCGATCGGAAGATAAGGGCCGCGTCTTCTGGACGACCGGCCTGGCCGCGGGATCTACGGCAAGTTTGTGGCAGATTATTGTACGGTCGATCCCAGGCATGTCCTCGGGCCCCCACGCAAAGATATCAGCAAATTCACGAAGAACTACTAGCACTTCTGATCGTAGCTCGGGGGTAAGGGCCCGGCCAATTTGGATCTTCCTGTCTGGTCGGTCCTCGGACAGGGGAACTTCCTCGATCTCTTTGGAAGGCTCGGGTTGTTCCTTCCGGTCACTGGTAGCCTCTTTCACGATCGTGTTCACCCGGGAAGACGTCCCAGTATCACGCTTGTTAACGACCCAGGTGTAACATTTCCTTGCGGATTGAACATCTCCACGAACTACACCGACCCCATTGGGGGTGGGGAATTTCATGCACAGATGGGGCATTGAAATTATCCCACCGATCTTCATGATGGCAGGTCGGCCCAAGATAATGTTGTGAACGTAGTGTAGATTTACCACAACAAACTCCAGCTCGGTCTTGATAGATTTTGGCGGGGTACCGATCTCGACCGGGAGTGTAATTTTTCCTTCGGGGCGAATAAGGGCCCCGGTGAATCCTGACAATGGTACACCGACCGGAATCAGCTCGCTTTTGTCCAGATGTAACTTTTCAAACACGTCCAAATAAAGGACGTTAACACTACTCCCTGTGTCTACCATAACTCTTTGGACATCGGTCCCGTTCACGTCGATTGTGACCACGAGGGCTTCCAATCCGTGGTCACCACTATTGGGTTGGTCCTCCAAGGTGAAGGTTATAGGCTCCATCTTCTGCCTTTTCCCGGTATCACGGGAGTTTACGATCGCCACCGGGCAACTCTCCCTCGGTCGGGAAGCGTCGTCCAAACCGCCAAAAATCACATGGATGAGCGGTTTGCCTGCCGGTCGACTGCTAGATGGAGGGTCCGGGTCTCTGCGATCCTGACCCGACCGATCTGAGCGTTGGTGAGAACGCCTATTATCTCTCCGATCGGTCTCCTTCTTCGTCTCTTCTCTCTTACCCACACACTTGTTCAGCTTTCCCAGATTCAGCAAATCTTCCAATAGCTGCTTCAAGTGTGTGCACTCCTCTGTGTCATGCCCGGCACAACGGTGATAAGCGCAGTGCTTAGACTTGTCCGGTCCGTCTTGTCCGGGATGAGGGAGGCGAATAAGATTGCAGGACTGAGCGTACTGCATAGCTTCAGCAGCGGATCGGTTCAAAGCCGTAAACTCGCCGGGCCGGGTGCAGGGTCGGGGATGATCATCACCCGATCGATGCTCCGCCCAACCGGTGGGTTTGCGGGATGAAGTCCCGCCCTCTTGCGATCTCTTGACGGCATTCGCTTCTCCGGCGTTAGCGTAGTCCGTCACCCTTCAAAGGGCCTCTTCATAGGTGGTCGGGGGTGGAGGATGAAATCCTGATATAGATAGCCGGCCCGGAGGGAAATATGGAGCATGTAGATGGCGGTAAGATCATCCATCGGTTCAACCTCCCCGACCACTGCCTTCCACTTGACCAAAAAGTCAGACAAGCTCTCCCCCTCCAACTGCTTGGCCTTTTCCAGGTACATGTAGGGCTTCCTCACTATCTTGGAAGTAACAAACTTCCGCATAAACTTCATCGCCAGGGTAGGAAAATCAGAGATGGAACCCGGCTGCAACGTTCGAAACCACTCCGCCGCCCGACCGGAAAGCGTGGAGTAAAAAGCCCTACACATCACGGCGTCTGACAAGCCCATCATCATCATGTTGTCGTAATAAGCGTTGACATAGACCTCAGGGTCCGTACGGCCATCATAACCCTTGTTCCCCGGGACTTGTAGATCGAGCGGGTATGGCTGGGCCATTATCTCCGCCGTGAAGGGTGTCCTCAATAAGGAGGCTAATTGATCGACCGGGGGTCTCACTGCGTGCTCGTTTCGAAACCGAGCGAATTTCGCTTGGAGGTCGTTGAGCAGTCCGCGGGTTTCGTTAAGCTCAGCCGTCTGGGCCTGGGTCGGCTCCTGGGCGCGTCATCGACGGTGTGATTTTGACCCACTATGCGCAGACGAACCCTCCTGGCTACCCACTACTAATCGTTGCCGCATTGCTGGACAGAGCCGCTCAAATGCTACTGCCCGGTTGGCTTCGACCTCAGGGTCCTCCGCCTGGGCATGTATCTCCGGTTGTGCTTGCTGAGCCTGCTATGGTACCTCCATGGCCTCTGCACCCTGCGACCCCAACCTCGAACGAGCCGAGCGTCTAACCCGGGAAGTGGGCTGATGCTCCGGCTCGGTCTAGACGGTCGGGTAGATCGGAGGAGCTGGGGCTGGAGCCGTGTACGCAGGCGTATAGGGGGGATAACCAGTCGGTGGTGTATAGAACATCGGTTGACCGGGCCAATATCCATATTGTGGAGGTGGGACCGGGTAAGGATACTGCCCGGGATACTGGAACTGTTGACGGGTGGTGGATATCCCGGTTGGATATAACTGACCGGCTGCTAGGTGGCCGGGTATTGTGCTGCTGGATGAGGCGGTGAGAGGTTGAGGTAGAGGTCAACGGTCTGACCTTGATACTGGGTGTGCTGGTGATCAGACGAGCTCGCTGCGTCTGCTTGATCATCGCCGAGAAGGTTGTACGCAAATGGATACATGGTGAAAGATAGAACCGGCGCTCGTCAAACGTTAGCTTACTTGCACGAATGCCCACAGACGACGCCAAAATGATAGTACTAATTCCACGTAGAGCGGTTAAAGTAATAACAAGACCAAATAAAGCAAATAAATCTTTTATTGATCGAGTGAGAAAGACCTAATACAATCTAAGTGGCTATTCCAAGGGCCGACTGACTGCGGTCGGGATGCTCTGTAAATAGCCTATCGATCGTTCCAAAAGTCCCTCACACTGTTGCCGCCGTGGGTATTTATAGCCGCTAGGCCGGAGACACAGCTCCGGCCGGCCGGCATGTAGCCCACGTAGCAACCACGTGTCTTCACCCCGCGAGCCCTGCCTGTCAGCGCCTAACACTGCCACGTGCCTCTTCTCGATTCTCTCGTCTAAGGGCTATCGATCGGGAACTGAAGACGCCGGTCGGGTACGACCAGGTTATTCCAAGAATATCCGACGTGTAACCTGCATAAATAAGAATAAAACACGTGGCATGTCTGTCGGGGTATTCCCTACCACATTTATTATATATATATATATATATATATATATATATATATATATATATATATATATATATATATATATATATATATAAAATACGCTACTGACCACTGCTGACCATTGAGGAGGACGAGAGATTATGAAGAACTGAAAAACGGAAATTATTTCGCACGTTGGAGGGTTCTTGCTGAGTTCTCGTCGGAGACTAGGAAGTAAATTTCACATTATGACCATTTTTATTTAAATAAAATTACATGTCAGCAGTGTGGAGTTGCAACCTGGAGGTAACCTGCAAAAAAAGCTAATTCCCAAATTTTTAGAGGTAAGTGTGTCAAATTAGATTATGTTTTAGTTAATAGGGGAATTGAGCACTTCGAAGTAGTAGATAGGCCTATTTGACACTTGTGCCTTAAAAAAAATACAATTTTACTCTCTACATTGTTGTAGACTTGTAGCCATATAGTGATACAATTTAATTTTTTATAAAATTGGATTAAAAGTCAAATTAGTCATTGAATTATACACAAAAATGTAATTAGTTATTTAATCAAATTATATTGAAAACTAAAGCAGAATGAAGGAAGCTGGAGAAGACACACTCCAAGAACAAAGAGGAAAGGAAGAAAAGAAAATAGGAAAAAAAACAACAACTCAACCTCTACGTAAGTTGGTAACGGGAAGGAATGAGAGAAAACTAGCTGCTAGGTTCAGTGGTCAATTTGGCCTTTATTCCTATACGGAATTTAAACAATTTTATTGGTGGAGGACTAGAAATGGTCATGCCACAATAATACTAAGACTAAATCAAAATGTTTTTTTTAAAGGATTAAAAGTGAATTGTCAAATGTCACTGAAAACACAAAAAACTTGAATTGTATATATATTACTAGTTGTTCACTCGCATTGCACGAATGAGTTAATGCCTAATGTTTATAATTAAATAAATATTTGAAAGTATATTAATGCAAGATTATATATAAGAAATTCATACATAAGTAATTTAATGTCGAATTTGTTTATTTAAATATGTAACTCATCTAATATAATCTAACTCTATAATAAAGCAAGAAGTTTTTGGCAAAAGTTTTTCCCGCCCATTTGATACTACGACGTTTTGAGAAGATATCATAGATAGAATATCCAGTTATTTAATCGCGTGTGTAATGACATTACACATTGGGAATTTGCCTAGCCGTTTTAATAGAGAAAACTCTTCATAATCTGAAGTAATTCAAATATATCCATGCTACAGTCCTTGCTTCCCAAGCAGTTCATTTAATGTAGAACTCTTGGTAGTCTAAACTATAACATTGTCATCATCGGATAACAAAAGCCTAACTAAAGAGATGCTCACAGTAAAAAAAAAAAAAAGAAATTTATACAGCGAATACGGAGAGTTTAAATCTGCATTTTAAACATTCAATGAAATCGTCTATTTCCCATAAAGTGGCTGCTGTTCATAAACTTGAAATCTTCAAATCTTCAAACTCTATAAATAACCGGCTTCTGGGTGCAAATATTCCTTCCGGAAATCAGATTATTGTCCTAGCATTTGAAATCACTTTTGGTTGAACAAATGCCTTCAATGTTCATAGCTGTGAAAAACATCAAACTTGAACACCAGCTCAGGGCAATCCGGGTTAGAGCAGTACCGGTATACGAAGTTCCAGAGAAAAGGGGAGAGGGCCAGACCAGTAAGAGTATGGAAGTGTTGTTGCATGATGAAGAGGTACTCCTTTTTTTTTTTTTTTTTTTTTTTAGTGCATCATATTACTGCTATCTACTAATCTAATCCTATTTCAAATCTTACTAATTTCTGTTTTTGTGATTGGCAGGGAGACTACATTCATGCCACCATTCAAAAAAAAAGATGTGATCAAATATAGAGAAATATTAAAAGAGGGGAAACTGTTCGAAATTAAAAATTTCATGGCTGCCACAAATTACTATGTGTACAAGATTATACAACATGAGTATATGATCAAATTCAACTATAAATCACAAGTGAAGGAGATAAATTCTATATTTCTATAGGCTTTCCTTTTAAAATGTTTCGCTTAAAGTGTTTCATTTCTTTAAAAGACACAGTCGATATTAATGACAAGGAACTTATTGGTACTATCTCTACATTTGTAAAGTTTTTTAATATCTTACTAAACTGAACTGCTAACATCTTACTGTAATTCTTTCTAACTTGGCAGATGTTATTGGTCGTGTCATTGAGATCTATAATCCTATGGATAAGATTATAGGTGCACGACTTATTGACTTTCAAATTGCAGACAATGCGTAAGTTTTAAATAAATTTACTTTGCTTCAATTATCCCAATTACTCTATTTAGTCTTTAATACAATAGTTTTTTTTTTTTTTTTGTTTTTTACTGATTTGATGACAGTGAGAACACCCTGACATGTACACTGTGGAATGAACATGTATCTTCTCTTATGCCGTATTACAATAGTGATTCGAAGGAACCACTTATTGTAGTCATTCAGTGCTGTCGGGCTAAGGTGGTTAGTGGTGAGTTTCTCTATCCTGTTGAGTCTAATGTCTATTACTCAGTTCAATTACCTAATATATCTATGGCTTTTTTTTTTTTTTTTTTTTTTTTTTTTTTTTTTTTTTTAGGTGAGGTGAGAATCACCAGCTCATACGATGCTACCAAGCTTTGGTTCAATGAGGATTTTGAGGAATTCCTAGAGTTCAAGTCAAAGTAAGTAGACATAATTTAAGTCTTATTAAATTTACTCATCTACTGTAATTAGTCAGATAAAAAAATTACTCATCTACTATCTACTGTAATTAGTCATATACTGTAATATAATAAGGTGAATTATTCATCTACTGTAATTAGTCATATACTGTAAATTTACTCATCTACTGTAATTAGTCAGATAAAAAACATTTTCTGAAACAATATACTGTAATAATGTAATTCCTAGAAACAATTAATTATAAATGTTTAGGGAATTTAGTCATACTGTAATTCCTAGAAACAAATAGGGAATTTAGTCATAAATGTTTTATGAATTTAGTCAAGTATGAGCATCAGAAAATATTTTCATCACATGCCATTTTCTGAAAAAAAAATGTTAGTATATAAATAATGGAATAGTATATAAAGAACACTAAGAAATTTCTACTTACATTTAACCCAAGAGATCAGACACAGACACAGTTTGGCAGTGGGCACATAACAGCATGTCAAAACCCAAAGAAATAAGGCAAATAGGCAATTTAGTCATAAATGTTTTATGAATTTAGTCAAGTATGAGCATCAGAAAATATTTTCATCACATGTCATTTTCTGGAAAAAAATGTTAGTATATAAATAATGGAATAGTATAAAGATTATTTATAATTTCAGCAGCTATATAACAAGTCTGTTTCTTCAACAATTTTGTTGAAGGTTGAAATATGAAAATACTCCCATGAGAAGTCTTAGTACTGGCACTCTGCACTCACAGTCTACAGGCATTAGTGACTTTAAAAATGCTTCTGTCATTGTCACTACCTGCTATGATCTTAAGAAGATTCAAGAGGTAAGCAAAAAAATTTACTACCTGTTCATAATTAAATTATATCTCACTTGCTCTATTTCTTTTACACATTAATTAATCTATGTGTATTTTATAGGATGGGGAATACTCTGTTGCTGCAGAGATTTTGGGTTTAGATTGTGAGGATGGGTGGTATTATGTATCATGCATGTCACCCGGCTGTAATAAGAAACTTAAAGAAGAGGGAGGATCACTCATTTGTACTAAGTGTCAAAAGCCATATACCCAGGGTACAATTAGGTATAAAGTGGTGATCATTGCTCTAGACAAGAGTGGAGATGTTCCACTCTTGCTTTGGGATAGAGAAGTGGTAGAACTCGTGGGGATCCCTGCTTCTCTTTTGTATCAGAAATACAAGGAGGTAAATTTTTGCAAACTAAATTACCAGGTTGATGTTGAAGTACCCCCTGAGTTGGATGCTATTGTGGGAATGAAAATGCTATTTAAAATAGGTTTTAAACAGGCTCTAAAGAGGGGTATTAATTCTCCATTCAATGTGTTGCGGTGGGTAAGGGAAAAACATTTGCTGAAAACCTATAGTGACATATTTGTGGAGCATCAAGAGCAGGATTTAATGTCAAGGAGGCTTGAGGAGGAAACCACCACTCATGAAAATTCTGAAGTAAGAATTTCTTACTAAACCTCTTAATAAGTTATGTAATTTTTATTACCTAATACTATAACTGAATCATGCTTTTGTTATACACATGAAGAATCTATTGGAGAAGAGGTTAATAGTCCTGCATCTGTGCCGCCCTCTCAAAAGGATGTGGATGACACTGTTGTGAATTCAGTAACTACTAAAAGGTCACTTTTGGATGAGTTTTCTTCATCCAAAAGTCGCAAGAAGTTGAAGGAATCCAACATCAAGAGGAAAAAATGTAGCATGATTTGTTCTTAAGAAATATTGTTATCATGATCTAGACAATTTAGTATTATGTATTTTGCTAATCCTGCGTGATCCTACTTATGACACTGTTGTTGTTCTATTATTTTCTAAGGTTGGATAACTGTTTTGCTATTATTGTATAACTGTTTATCACTACTTGATATTAACTACTGTGACTAACTGCTAATAGGTCATATTGCTATGTGTAATTCATGGAAGTGAGGTTTTTTTGCAGGTGAATAAGGTACAAACAGCAACTTGCTAGAATAAAGAATATGGAATATTCAGTGGCTATTGTTTTACCACTGTAATTTGTTTCGACTGTAATTTTGGGCCTAACTCCCAAATTTGGTCAAATTTTGGATAATTGATTTCTATGGGACAGTTTTATATTACCTATCTTTCATTTTTTCTTGATTTTTTGTTTAGGTACAGTCTCAAGAATGATGGGTGATGCAATGGAATAATTAAATATTCAACAAACATGCTGAAAAGACATTATATATACAGATTCAACATAGGATTCCTATTTAGAATAGTGATGTAAGTAGTACTAATTGATTTTTCTTGACAATGTAGATAAAGAGATTATTCAATAAGAGCAGTGTACCTTTTTTGTAGCTTTAAGGACATTACACATGCGATTATTGAGATTACTTTCAACCCTAAAAAGTTGGTAATTAATTAGATAAGTACAAACTATCTAAAACTACAGTAAAGTAGATCTTATAACTTACAAGTATTGATTTCAAAACAACATAGTACCTTAAGTTGTTTGCCTTCACCATTGTTCACTTTAATTGCAACATATATCTGCCACTCGCAGAAAAATAAATCAACCTGTATAATAAAATCCCACATCAAGTAAGTACTAAATAACTAATAACCTTAATTCGAGAAAAGTTCAACTAATTTGAAACAACTATGGGGTTGGGAGATGATGAATACAAACATGTACATAAAAAAAAAACTCTAAGTTAAATGAACAAATTCAAATTATACTAATCTGTTGTAATAAAATGATATTCACTTTAATAATATTTCCTGTGTAGTGAGATAGATATATATTTTGAATGCAACACTATAATAACCTAATTTGGCTTCTTTGTTTAACTACCATACACTACTTTGTTTAACTATCATACACTATAATATAATAGTTCAAGTCAATGCAACACATGCTGCATTGCAAATTTACATTTTAGTTACGAACATTTTTATAAAATAGCATAACCTAATGTGATATTTTTTTTGCATTAGTTTTAAATTGAGTATGTATATTCAATTCAAAAAATTTATGTACAAAAGTAATCCAAAAGTGACCACACAAACAAGTATGTACAATCTTAGAGCC